>NC_143540.1:3923246-4079483 GCF_031878675.1 Megascapheus bottae
TCCTACATACCTCCTCCCCCATCCCTACTCCTCCATCCCTCCTCCTCCATCCCTCCACCTCCATCACTCCACCTCCATCACTCCTCCTCCATCACTCTCCTCTATCACTCCTCCTCACTCCTCCTCCATCGACTCCACCTCCATCACTCCTCCATCACTCCTCCTCCATCACTCCTCCTCCATCACTCCTCCTCCTCCATCACTCCTCTCCATCACTCCTCCTCATCACCTCCATCACTCCTCCATCCTCCTCCATCACTCCTCCTCCATCACTCCTCCATCACACTCCCCATCATCCACCTCCATCACTCCTCCTCCATCTCTCCTCCTCCATCACTCCTCCATCACTCCTCTTCCATCACTCCTCCTGCATCACTCCTCCTGCATCACTCCCTCCATCACTCCTTCTCCATCATCCTCCTCCATCACTCCTCCATCACTCCTCCTCCATCACTCCTCCATCACTCCTTCTCCATCACTCCTCCATCCCTCCTCCTCCATCCCTCCTCCTCCATCACTCCTCCTACATCCCTCCTCCTCCATCCCTCCTCCTCCATCACTCCTCCATCACTCCTCCGCCATCACCCCTCCTACATCACTCCTCCTCCATCACTCCTCCATCACTCCTTCTCCATCACTCCTCCTCCATCACTCTCCATCAGTCCTCCTCCATCACTCCTTCATCATTCCTTCTCCATCAATCCTCCTCCATCACTCCTCCTCCATCACTCCTCCATTATTCCTCCTCCATTATTCCTCCTCCATCACTCCTCCTCCATCACTCCACCTCCATCACTCCACCTCCATCACTCCACCTCCATCACTCCATCTCCATCACTCCTCCTCCATCACTCCTCCTCCATCACTCCTCCTCCATCACTCCTTCTTCATCACTCCTCCTCCATCACTCCTCCTTCATCACTCCTCTTCGATCATTCCTGCATCACTCCTCCTCCATCACTCCTCTTCGATCATTCCTGCATCACTCCTCCTCCATCACTCTCCTCCTCCATCACTCCTCCTCCATCACTCCTCAAATCACTCCTCAGCCATCCACTCCTCCATCACTCCCTCCTCCATCACTCCTCCTCCATCACTCCTCCTCCATCACTCCTCAACACTCCTCATCCATCACTCCTCCTCCATCACTCCTCCTCCATCACTCCTCCATCACTCCTCCTCCATATCTCCTCCTCCATCACTCCTCCATCACAACTCCATCACTCCTCCTCCATCACTCCTCCATCACTCCTCCTGCATCACTCCTCCTCCATCTCTCCTCCTCCATCACTCCTCCTCCATCACTCCTTCTCCATCACTCCTCCTCCATCACTCCTCCTCCATCACTCCTCCATCACTCCTTCTCCATCACTCCTCCTCCATCACTCCTCCATCAATCCTTCTCCATCACTCCTCCTCCATCACTCCTCCTCCATCACTCCTCCATCACTCCTCCTGCATCACTCCTCCATCCCTCCTTCTCCATCACTCCTCCTCCATCACTCCTCCTCCATCACTCCTCCTCCATCACTCCTCTTCCATCCTCCTCCTCCATCACTCCTCCTCCATCACTCCTCCTCCATCACTCCTCCTCCATCACTCCTCCTCCATCACTCCTCCTTCATCACTCCTCCTCCATCACTCCTCCTGCATCACTCCTCCTGCATCACTCCTCCTCCATCACTCCTCCTCCATCACTCCTCCTCCATCACTCCTCTTCCATCACTCCTCTTCCATCACTCCTCCTCCATCACTCCTCCTCCATCACTCCTCCATCACTCCTCCTCCATCACTCCTCCATCACTCCTCCTCCATCACTCCTCCTCCATCACTCCTCCTCCATCACTCCTCCTCCATCACTCCTCCATCAGTCCTCCTCCATCTCTCCTCCTCCATCTCTCCTCCTCCATCACTCCTCCATCACTCCTCCATCACTCCTCTTCCATCACTCCTCCTGCATCACTCCTCCTGCATCACTCCTCCATCACTCCTTCTCCATCATCTCCTCATCCTCGCATCACTCCTCCTCCATCACTCCTCCTCCATCACTCCTCCTCCATCACTCCTCCTCCATCACTCCTCCTCCATCACTCCTTAATCACTCCTCGTCCATCACTCCTCGTCCATCACTCCTCTGTCAATCACTCTCCTCCATCAGCTCCTCCATCTCTCCTCACTCCTCCATCACTCCTCCTTCATCTCCTCCTCCATCACTCCTCCTCCATCACTCCTCCATCACTCCTCCTGCATCACTCCTCCATCACTCCTCCTGCATCACTCCTCCTGCATCACTCCTCCTGCATCACTCCTCCTGCATCACTCCTCCTGCATCACTCCTCCTGCATCACTCCTCCTCCATCACTCCTCCTCCATCACTCCTCCTCCATCACTCCTCCTCCATCACTCCTCCTCCATCACTCCTCCTGCATCACTCCTCCTCCATCACTCCTCCTCCATCACTCCTCCATCACTCCTCCTCCATCACTCCTCCTCCATCACTCTTCCTACATCACTCCTCCTCCATCACTCCTCCTCCATCACTTCTCCTCCATCACTCCTCCATCACTCCTCCATCACTCCTCCTCCATCACTCCTCCATCACTCCTCCTCCATCACTCCTCCTCCATCACTCCTCCTCCATCACTCCTCCATCACTCCTCCTCCATCACTCCTCCTCCATCACTCCTCCTCCATCACTCCTCCTCCATCACTCTTCCATCTCTCCTCCTCCATCACTCCTCCTCTATCACTCCTCCTCCATCACTCCTCCTCCATCACTCCTCCATCACTCCTCCTCCATCACCGCTACATCTCTCCTCCTCCATCACTCCTCCTCCATCACTCCTCCTCCATCACTCCTTCTCCATCACTCCTCCTCCATCACTCCTTCTCTATCCCTCCTCCACCCCCCTCCCTCCCTGCTCTATCACTCCCCATCACTTTCCTATCACTTCTCCGACCCCTCCTGACATGCCAGAAGAAAAGTCACCGCCTGGAAGGAGGCGGATTTACATCCAGCACCACTAATCCGAATGCGATCCAGGAGCACAGAAGGAGCCAGCCCTGAATTACAGAGGTGTAACTAGCGATGGAAATGGATGATGATGATGAAGATCATGAGCCTTGGCGGATGAGAGGGCAGTGAGGGACCTTCACCAGGCATCAGGCCTACAGACAACAGTGGGCAGCCACTCAGAGCCGCGGACGAGTGCACACTGCACCCACGCGGGGCTAGAAAGCTCTCAGGCTGGCTAAGGCCCGCTAAGTGGGGACGGAGGCAGGAAAATCAGTCAATCAACCACCGCAACCCTGTCCACCGCATGCACAGGCTCTCCAGGCTCGTGCTGCCGAGTGCCCCATCTTTGAGGAACTCATTGAAGAAAACGAGCCCCAGGTTGGACACTGGTGGGTCACATCTGTCATCTTGGCTACTCAGGAAGCGGAGATGTAGGGATCATGGTTTGAAGCCAACCTGGACAGGAGAGTCTGTGAGAATCTTATTTCCAAGAAACTCCGAGAGAAAGGAAGAAGGAAGGAAGGGAGGAAGGGAGGAAGGAAGGAAGGAAGGAAGGAAAGAAGGAAGGAAGGAAAAGAAAGACGGAAGGAAAGAATGAAAGGAAAGGAAAGGAAAGGAAAGGAAAAAGAAAAGCCAGAAGTAGAACTGGGGTTCAGGTAATGGAGTACTAGCCACGAGCAAAAGAAGTTCAGGGAGAGCATCCAGGCCCTGAGTTCAAGCCCCAGGACATGGACACGGACACACGGACACACGGACACACACACACACACACACACACACACACACCCTCAGGTCCAGGTGCTGTGGTGTGTCTGTAAACCCACACAAGTGTAGATAAGAGGATTGCAGTCCTCAAGCCACTCGCGCAAAAGGCTGGAGACCTTTGATGACAAAATAAAGCAAAAGGGACTGGAGGCGCAATTCCAGTGGTAAAGCACCTACCTAGCCAGCACAAGACTCAGAGTTCAAACTCCCTGTGCCACCAGATGAGAACTCAAAACTAAGCACACATGAGCACCTGTCCACGTTGCAACGCGCTGCTATGGAGCATTCCACCGCGAAGAGAGTGGGGAGCAGAGAGCCTGTGCCACTTGTCTCAAGCCGCACGGCGCGGGGCTGAGCTGGCTCTGTGTGGTTAACCTGCCTGCCGGGGGTGTTCATCTGGCTAGAAAGGCACAACAACAAAATGCTGCAGACTGAGTGGCTTGAACCATGGAAAATGATTCCTTACTGTTATGGAGGCCTGGGAAGGTCGTGGTCCGGGGTCCAGCCACAGCTCCGCTTTTCTCTTCAGAAATGGAGATCTTCTCTCTGTGTTCATGTGGTAAAAGAGAGAGAAGGGTTTTAGAGCTTTGGGCTTTTTATTGGGGGACTTGAACTCAGGGCCTCAGTGCTGTCCCTGAGCGCTATTTCTGCTCACGTCTAGCTCTCGACTGTGCTAAGCCACAGCGCCGCTTCCAGTTTCCTGGTGGTCACTGGAGAGGAGAGTCTCTCTTTCCCGCGAGGCCTGGCTTTGAACCTCCATCCTCAGCTCTCAGCCTCGGCAGTAGCTAGTTCCTGAGTGGCTACGCCGTCCATGCTTACTTCTGCTCTATCAGTGGCAAAAGTGAGGCACCAAGAAGAAGTGATTTCTCCCGGGGACACACACGCATTCTATTCAGCATCATCTCCAGTCAGGCATCCAGCCTGAATGCTGTCACCTGTCCAGGTAACACGCCACGTGCTAATCTTTGGGTCCTCACCCCCCACACCTCCAGACTACACCCCTCGAGGAAGCAAGCCTCCAATTCCCCATTCCTAGAATAACCGATCACCTCCCTGCCTTTCCAGAACTCTACCAAAAAGAAAATCATTTTGTCAGCGCCCCCGAGCCCCGGAGGCCCCTTTCCCCAGCCACGGCTTTAGCTGCCACACATTTCCACAGAGGGTCATTCAGGGAATGGAGGGAAGATGGAGAGTCCTGAGCTGAAGTCACAGCCTCATCCACACACCAGTGCCCCACCCTGCCTCAACTTGCTCCTGGTAGAACAATGGGAGACGGTGATGCAAAGCAGGCTGCACGCGAGAGGCCCACGAGAGGGGCCCACACATCCATTCCACAGCCCCCCCAGTCCGCCCAGGCCAGCCAGGACCGAGCTGGCATCACCCGCCCTCGGCGCAGCTTTGTCTGCATTCGCCGAGATGGAAGTGTCAGCTGGGATTCTGCACATCCATTCTGGACCTCCCAACCCCGTGGGAGCCAGACAAGATGGCTGGGCTTTGTATGGATCTTTGTGCCTCACAAAGCACCGGGCCATCCGTTATCTGAGGGGCTTCACCGCCCTCCAGCAAGGCAGGTGGAGTGGACAGGGCTGGGCTACTGGTGAGAGAGAAAAGCCCAGGTGTTCAGGAGGGATGAGGAGGCATGGCGCATCTCAGTCCCGGGGAGAGCAGCCCTCGAGCCCCGCTGGGCATCTAGGTTTTTGGTTGGTTTTTTTTTTGAGGGGCTCCCTGTACCCCCACAGTAAAGTGTCACAATGAACCCATGAATCACAAACAAGGACGCGGGGCTGTGGCTCAAGTGGCAGAGCTGTAGCCTTGAGAAAGCCCAAGGACAGCGCTCAGGCCCTGAGTTCAAGCCCCAGGACTGGAGAAAAAAATGAAGGTGTGGCTCCAGCAGTACAGTGCCAGCCTGGAATGAAAAAGTCAAGCACAGTGTCCCTGAGTTCAAGCCTCGGTACTGGAATCTAAAAAGAAACACACACTCACACACACACACTCACACACACACACACACACACACTCATGTGCCCACAATACAGATATTCAGTCAGGGCAGACATCTCCTCTAACTGTTAAATGGTTCCCTAAGTCAGACATGAGTGGTGGAAGTTAAGGACAGGAAGAAGAAAAATCTTAAAAAAAAAAAAAAACAATAAGAAGCTTGGTAGAAAATGATGCATTTACTCAGCTTTAGGGGGTCCCAAATTGAGGGCATGTGACCCAGGGTCCTGGTGAGGAAAAGGTGGGGTGCTCATTTCCTCTGGCAGATCCGGACTCCTCTAAATTTGTTCACGGCTTGAGCTTTTTCCTCTTTCTCCGTGCTTTCCAGGTGATTCACATCCCCAGCTCTCTCCTGTGCGGCGGCTTCATCTTTCTCCATTTCTTTGGGTGAATGTGATTTTTCTCTCCTTTTTTTTTTTTTAAGTCTACCTGAAGGCTTTCTCCTTGACCTACAAAGCAAGCACTAAGCACTCTGTGTTCTTGGGGCGGGGGGGGGGGTGGAAATGCCTTCCCAAAGCAAGATGTGGAGCCGGGAAATAAGCGCTGGAGCGCTGTTCTCCACAGTGGGGAATTCCATTCATCTCACTGAGGAACAGCTGGGGAGCAATTTCAGCCCGGGCTTCCACGGCTCCCTTTAATGAAGTGATACCTATTTGGCGATGATAAGGAGTCTCTGAAAATTGGGAGTGGTGGGGGGAGAAGAGGAAAAACATCTTACAAATGCAGAAATGCCCTTTCATATAAGAAATGCCTGGTTTTGGAGACTGCGTCCTGTAATAGTCTTCTGGTATAATAAGGGCGCCTGCAAAGGGCTTATAACAACTTAGGAACTGTTTAGACGACAAACGGCGTGAACTTTCAAAGCCCAGTGTAAGAGGGTGAAGTACGTACGCCCTTGATTCCGTGTTCCTTTTGAAGGTGTTCACACAAAAGGGAAACACACCTGGTCTCCTGTCATGTTCGCCACAGCCCTGCAGGGTCCTAACACGCAGTTATTAATTTGCCCACGAGTTAGGAAGAGAGGGGCTTGCCGCAAGGCCGTGGGCTATGCACAAAAGTTGGACTGAGGGACTGGGAATGTGACTTAGTGGTAGAGGGCTCACCTAGCTTACATGAAGCCCTGGGTTCAATTCCTCGGTACCATGCACACTAAAAAAGCTGAAAGGGGCACTGTGGCTTAAGTGGTAGAGCACTATCCTTGAGAAAGCTCAAAGATAGTGCTCAGGCCCCAAGTTCAAGCCCCAGGACTTGCCCAAAAATAATATAAATAAAAAAGAAATAGAGGGGCCGGGAGTTTGGCCTAGTGGTGGAGTGCTTGCCTAGCATGCACAAAGCCCCAGGTTCGATTCCTCAGTACCTCATACATACAGAAAAGCTGGAGCAGTGCTGAGGCTCAAGTGGTAGAGCTCTAGCCTTGAGAAAGTCCAAGGACAGTGCTCAGGCCCTGAGCTCAAGCCCAGGACTGGCAAAAAGAAAAAGGAAAAAAGAAAGAAATAGAATGGATCTGCAGCCTGAGACATGGGGTTTCCGTCTTTGAAGCCCCTGAGACTCCAGAGGCTTGAGAGTGTTACTGGACAGAAACACTCCTCCATGGCTTAGAGGTGGTAGCAGGAATAAGATGAGGCCACCTGCAGGGAAATGGATAAACCTGGAACGAATCATGCTAAGTAAGGCAAGCCACGCTCAGAGACATACATGGCGTGTGTTCTCTCTCCCATGTGGAAGCTAGATCTAAACTATAACGGGGTATGGCCAATTCTATGGAGTCTGGTATTTGCACACAGTCAGACCAAAGGAGGACTCTCAGGGGAGAACCCAAAGCTGTCACATCTTGGAACATTGAAATACTATTTAACAAAGTGAGCTCCAGGAAAGAGAAAGACGGGTTTTGTTGTTGATGGCAGTATGGTTTGTCTTTCTGGAGGGGTGCAAGGGGGTATGCAAAAAGGGGGTATGCAAAAAGGGGGTATGCAGAAAGGGGGTATGCAGAAAGGAGGTATGCAGAAAGGGAATATGCAGAAAGGGGGTATGCAGAAAGGGGGTATGCAGAAAGGGGGTATGCAGAAAGGGGGTATGCAGAAAGGGGGAATGCAGGCTGAACTAACGCAGTCCATCTCTTCAGTAGACGCAGGAGGGGGAAAGTGGGAGAAAGGAAAGGGGGTAGCATTGTCCAAAACAACGAAAAAGAAATGTACTCATTACCTGACTTCTGAAACAGTACCTTAATAACAAGAAAATGAGATTCTAAACAGAATGGGAGGTAAACATTGAAATGTGTCTAACACACTGAAACAGAAAAAAAGAAAATTTTACAAACAAGGCAACAGAAGGGAATAATAGGCCCTCACGTCCTTGGAGTTGCTTGCTCTGTCAAGAGCAAGAGTTCATGTTTGTGTTTTCAGCCTGAGAAAATCCACAAAAGCCACGAGAGTACTTGAAAGCACCTATCACTCTAGACGTGTGGCATCCAGCACACCAGCTCTGTCGTCCAGTGAACTGTAGCTTACACAGCTCTGGGGCATTCAAACTTTGTTGTTTTTCTTCTTCTCTGCTTCCACAACCCTCCGAACACACACACACACACACACACACACACCCACCCTGGCCTTAGAGATTCATGTCCTGTTAGCCACATGACCTCGAGGAGACCAATCCAAACAGCATCTCCAAATGGCACTGGAGTGGCTGGGTGGAGGGCGCTCTCCTGCTCTGGAAATCGGAAATCTGAACCTTCCTCCAGACGTAGTGCTACCGTGAGTGGAGTGTGAGGATCGGTCTGAACGGACAGACTCGCAAGGCATCGAAGCCTGGGTCTTCGTCATGAAACACTGGACTGGCTCTTCGTTACACCGAGGCTTCTGAATGGCCTGCACCGTTCAGGCTCCTTTCCACTTTCTTGCTCACACACTGACTGATGAGCCCTCAAACTTGTGCAAATCGCAACCTTCGAAAACAGAGAGCGAAAGGCTGGGCCTACCTTTCCTACCTAGTTCCTTGACACTATGCCTAAGACACAAGACCCATGGTGGCTGTGCTAGTGAGTGTGTGAGTGTGTGAGTGTGTGTGTGTTTGCTCGGCTGATCAACCCCAACAATCATCATTACACCCTCATCACAGTGGACGGGACCATCGTATGTAAATCAAACTCGGATGACCACGGTTTACAGCAATACTTGAAAATTTAGTGTCTCACAGGCATTTTACTCAGCCCCATAAAAGTTATGGTGTGCTGATTACACACTGACCGGCTGCTCAAAGCGCTCTTACTTGAGGTTTATAGGGCTGGAAGGGAGGCATTCTGTTCCCACTGAATTTTTTTTCTAAATATTGATGCCCACAGACAGCCAAATGCATGCATTCCATGTTGTTTGTTTTGTTGGCTTTTTTTTTAAGGGAGGGAGTGTGGGTACTCTTTATTTTTTTTTAATAATGGCCTTTTCTCCCCCTCCTAAAACCTAAGGAAGAGAAAATGATGCTACAAAAAAGAAAGAAACCATTTTCCTTTTCTAAAGAAAACAGTGGTGCCCTGTCTCTTTGCCTCTTGTGTTTCAAGACAAAAGAACATCATTCATTCCCTGCAGCGGGTGATTTTCTTTTTTCATAGAGAGTGACTCCAATTTCCTTCCCTAACTCGAATCCAAAGGGCCTCGAGTACTTCCTACTAAAAAGCAGCTTCTTGATCCTCTGAGAAGACAAAGGAAGAGCTACCTGAACAGAGAAAACACCGTAAAGTTCTCAAATCTATCTCCAGGGCCCTTCCTGTGGACTGGCGAAGGTGAGTTCCACCAAGATGGCGGCCAGGGTAACTCCCAGACACAGGAGAGGCTGCTGGGAATTCCCAGTGCTAAGGAATGTCGTGTGTACACGACAATCTGAATGGCAATTTACAAGACAATGTTTGAATGGCAACTTAGAGTCAGCTCATCTGTAAAGAATCCAGTTATCCTGTAGGCACCATACTGCTCTGGATTTGAACCCTGGGCTCCTCAGGTCTGTAATTTAAAAAAAATAATAAAGCATATCGTGTGGAGATCTCTTTCTCGTTACCAATATTTCACTCGGGGATATTTTCAAATGTGAAGTGAAAACAATCTACATGTGTGTTCATACCTAGATTCTGCAATGAACAGTTTGCTGATATTTGCTCTCCCTTTGCCCATCTGTCCATTCACCAATTCATTTATTAAATTATTATTATTATTATTGTGCATTTCAACCTAAGTTGTCAACTGGGCTCCAAGGATTATTCATAAATTGACCTGTAAATGAACTGTCTGAATTTTAAGTCTAGTCTTCCAGGAATTCTGACAAACGTGCAAACCCATTACAAGGAAACCTTCCGCCAGAACCTAGAACATTCTCACCCATGCTTTCCTTCTTGCATGAGCCACCAGCCATGCTGTGTTTCCTGGGCCTGTATTTACACAACCAATACCTGCCCAGCTCGGCCAGGCTTTCCTGCATGGATTGTGCGCAGCCTGGAAAACAGGGCGGGAAGAGAGACGTTGCCCTCCACGGGGCTGACAGGTTCTAGAGAAAGAGAGGGCTATGTGTTAATTACACTGCTTCATTAATGCGATGAGAAAGAATCAGGGCTGCGATGGACAGCCCTTCACACGCAGGCAGGAGTGAGAAGAGAAGGGTTCCAGGGAGGAGACGAGTCCTCGGATGCCCAGGCCTTCCTGACCATGCTTCACCCCCAAGCCATGGACCATCCAACCTCATGCCACCCCGCCATGACGAGACTACACATCAGGCTTGTGTCTTTCCTCCACCCGGGTGGACTGGCGCTTCAACGTGCACGGCATGCCACCATTTCATGGGAATTATTGTCATCTCGTGAGAACTTTTCATGCCGCGAGGAAAACTGGGGACGAGGCAGATGGATTCTTATTCTGCCTTTGGGAGCCAAAACCTTTCAATTGCCTGTTTTTATTTGTTTTTTTTTAATTTTTTTAAAGCATTACAGCTGTCATCTTGGAATTTTTCATTTGCCAACAAGACCTTTAATCTACCTATAAAATATGACTCATATAATGAATCCAGGTATTTTACCCAGTGCTAAAATCCAAAAGCAATTAGCCTTTTTGTTTATTTCACATGGGACCTAGACTAAAAGCTAAATGAACATGCGAGAGAGAGAAAGAGAAGGGGGAAAAAATAGAAAAAAAAGAGCCAGGCATGGATCCAAATATCTGAGTGATGTACTAATTAAATTGTATAACAACAGTGCTATCTTTATACATATACTTTATTACAGGTTGGGGAATCGGCCCAAACCTTCCTAGCCTCCAGGAGAATACTTCCCTAAAGCTAGAGCAATGTTCACAGCTTTAGCTACGTGCTCACAAGCAGGAGAAGACTCTAGATGAAACGGCTTCACTCTTCTCTCTCTCTCTCTCTCTCTCTCTCTCTCTCTCTCTCTCTCTCTCTCTCTCTCTCTCTCTCCCTCCCTCCCTCCCTCCCTCTCTCCCTCCCTCCCTCTCTCTCTCTCTCTCTCTCTCCCTCCCTCCTTCCCTCTTCCCTCTCTCTCCCCCCCCCTTCTTCCCTCCCCCCCCCTTTTTTTTTTGCTAGTCCTGGGGCTTGAATTCAGGGCCTGGGCACTGTCCTTGGACACTTTTTGCTCAAGGCTAGAGCTCCACCACTTGAGCCACAGCACCACTTCCAACTTGTTCTGTGGATGTGGTTCCAGGGAGTGGAACCCAGGGCTTCATGCATGCTAGGCGAGCACTCCCCCACTAGGCCACACTGCCGGCCTCCCTCTCTCCTTCACATCTCACTAAAGGCTGCCATGAGGAATGGATGGGAAGTGCCTTGCCTATTCGTTTCCAAAACTCCTGCTGTTTAAGAGAAACCTTAAGCCAAGCACGAATGGCTCACGCCTGTCATCCCAGCTACTCAGGAGGCTGAGTTCTAAAGATCAAGGTTCAAAGCCAGCCCAGGCAGAAAAAAAAAAAAAAGTCCATGAGATCTCTTTATCCCCAATTAACCACCAAAAAGTCAAAAGGAGAGCACAAACCTTGAGGGAGTCCAGGTTACCCCCCAACCCCGTCCTCGTAGGGACAATTCCTGGGTCCTGAGTTCAAGTACCAGGAAAAATAAAAACGATGGCTACTGGTGGTGACCTTTATGTTTTCCTCCTCAACTGAGGGAAAAGAGGAGGAGGAAGGCGATGTGGGGCTCACTAAAGCATCGGAACGTGGCTTCCTCTCCACGTCCAGGCTCAGGCCTCATACCAGGCTGCCATGCTCGAAGTGAGAACTGCCGAGCTTCCACACGTCCGTAGCCCACCATTTAATCTAGTTCACCAGCACCCGGGTCTGATCCGGCTCTGCCTGCTGCTTTCAGAGCCAAACAGTTTTTTGTTTTTGTTTTTAAATCAAGCTCCAGACTTTGGTCTTGAAGACAAATATTTGGGGTGTCCTGTCCCCCCCCACCCCGGGGTCTGCTGGCTGTGTTTCCAGTCACAGCCGCTCCCTTCTGTGATGTAGCTCTGAGCACCCCCAGCCGTTCCACAGAGGGGCCTCATGTGGCCGTGGGTCAAGGGACCCAGGACGAGAGGGTGTTTCTTCCCAGTAATCCCCAACTCGAAATCTGCAACACTCCAAGGCCACTGAGCTCTCTGAGGTGATGGTTCAAAGCCAACCGGGGCAGATGAGTCGGTGAAACTCTTAACTCATCCAAAACGCTAGAACTGGAGCTGTGGCTCAAGTGGTAGAGCAGTGATTGAATATCAGCCTTGATTTAAAAAAAATTTTTTTTAATAAATAAATGAAAAGCTCAGAGACAGCTTCCAGGCCCTGAGTTCAAGTCCTAGTACCAGAACAATATTTTTTTTTAAAGGAATAAATAAATTTAAGAGGCATCGACTCTGACAGCCAGCCAAAGAGATGCTTCACAGCCTCCAGGAAGTGAATTACGGTTTTAACAGCAACCATTTCACCCTCCGATTATCGTGAGAGGCAATCGAATGTGTCACGAGACTCTGGACCACAGAGTCCAGTTTCCTCGCCTGCACGACTGCCACCAATCATGCTTTCTCCTCAACATGGTGCATTCGTAGAAACAATGCATCTAAAATATTCCCTACAGATAAATCCTTTCTCTTGTGTTCTGCAAACCCCGACTACATCCCCTGCAATGTTGCAGGTATCCCACTTGGAGAAAGGGGTGGGGGCTGGGAGGAGAAAGGGAGAAACTGAGGCCTCTTTTCCCCTGGGCAGCCATCTGACAGGAGAGGGAAGGGACGGTAAACAAACGTGGTCAGCAGGTGGGTCCAGGCATGAGCCCTCAAAGGCCTCTAATAACTCAAGATTAATTCCTTGCAAATGGCTAAGTGCCAAGTGGAAGGTACATTCTAAGTGTGCATAAATCCACGGACAGCGTACAACAATGGGCAGTAACGCCACCTTTCATTTTCTCAGCATTAGCTTGAATGTCTTGCACAAGGCTTGGTCCTAATTTAATAGCCTAACATGCCAGGAACTGGGGCTACCCTGTCGGGTTTTTTTTTTTTTTTAATCACCACTAGCTTCTATTCCCAACCTAAGGATTTGATTTTTTTCCTCTGCTGGGTTTATCCTCACATGAGTGGCATCACTGAATGAGTATTAAATTATAACCACTAAATATTGTAAAAAGACAAGACAGCCAGGCACCGGTGGATCACACCTGCCACCCTAACCCCTCAGGAGGCTAAGGTCTGAGGATCACTCTTCCATGCCAGCCCAGGCAGGAAAAATCCATGAGACTCTCAGGTACAATAAACTACTTGAAGAGCAAAATGAGAGGATATATAGTTGGAGTGGTAGAGCTCCAGCTTTGAGCAACACCAGCTCAAGGACAGTGCTCAAGCCCCGAGTTCAAGCCCCACGACCGACACACCACACATACAATAAAAGCATTCATCTCAAACCACACACAACTCCACCCCAATCATTCATAGAAAGTTAGAGGGAGATGAGGAAGCTTTCCAACACCAAGGTGAACTGTAAATATAAAGTACTCAAAGCTGTTACCTGGGTAACAGAAAAAAAAATCTACTCATTACCTGACTTATGAAATGGTAACTCCTCTATACAACATCTTAATAGTAATAAAATTATGAATCTATATACATATATAAGTAGTTGCCATCTTCTAGTTTAAATGGAGCTTGTCTTGAATTACCTTGTCTGAGAATGGAATATTTGGTGTGTAATTCTAAGCCGAGGTGGAGAGTGATAACTTAGTATATTTATCCAATCATCTAGCAGGGACAAAATAAACCAGGCCAGATTCTAGAAGAGGTACATTTTTTAAGGACCCTACGCTGTGCTTTTCCATTGTTTTCTATTTTCCTTGCTGGCCTTTCAAAGAGAAGGGACATACTTTCTCATGATCTAAGTTGTCAGAAGGGCATCTGACTGTGAAGAAGACATGGCTTGTGCCTCAGCATGGACTTAATGCTGGAACCTTGGGCTTGCAGGAAAATTCTGACATACGTACGTACGTACGAGTGTGTGTGTGTGTGTGTGTGTGTGTGTGTGTGTGTGTGTGTGTGGCCAAATAGTCACTGTTCAATTCATCTGGGGCTTGCTCTTACGGTATCTCCCCCTTTTCATTGCACAAGGAAGGTCAAACTTCTCATGTTTTCCTCCCTCGGGATATTTATTATGTGCCAGGTAGAACATTAGAGCCAATGGGAAAAGACTCCCCTTCAAACTTCCGACGGCTACAACCCCTCGAGGAGATGAGGCTGGTATCTCCAAAACACAAGGAGGGGAAGGGGGGAGAGTTGTAGGGACTGGGGAGCAGGGGAGCGGGGAGGGGATGTACATACAGCCAAAGAATCCATTAGGGGCAGGTTCGGGGCTGAGGTGATGCCCTGAGTACATTCTCCCCATAGCTTATCTTATTTTAGGATACTATGTTCCCATGACAGTCGCTCAAACGATGAAGTGATCGTACCAAACTAAATACGCAGGTTAACAAAAAATACCTTCCACCCCTGACCATCATCAGACCCAGCGGAAAAGTAGACTCCCAGAAAAGAACCTTATCGATGCATAGGAAAGCAAGCCGGCACCCAAGTGTGTGAAGACTCCCACCTCCACTGAGCCACGTGGAAAACTGGCCGTGCACTGTGGCTCAAGTGGCAGAGCGCTAGCCTTGAACAAAAGAGCTCCCAAGCCCTGAGTTCAAGCCCCGCAATCAACAGAAAAATAAAAGAACCGATGACTACGTCAAAAGTGAAGTATGGAACTTGTAGACGGGGGTGGGAGGGGAAAACGGGGAGAGGGTGGCGAAAAGGGGGACACTGCAAAAAGAAATGTCCTCTTCACCTGACATAGGTAACGTAACTGCAACCCTTTATCATAACAACAACAACAAAAAACCAAGGAAACTCAGGGCTGTGTGTGTGTGTGTGAAGTTCACTCGTGACTCGAGCAACTCACGTGATGGATCTGGCCATCTAAGCGAGCTATAATTCTTGTCTCAAGGTCCAAACAATCCAATTTTTTTTTTCTGCTGAAAAATATGACCGTCGTCTGACCAGGTGAGAACTGAGGAGGAGGTGATTGAATGAGGGCTACTGTGTGTTCCTCATCTTCATGAAGACAGAGCAGCGCCGGGGGCCTGCGTTATGGGGCGGGCCATGTGTCTGTCCGAGCGCGCGGGCGCGCGCGCGCGCGCGCGCGTGTGTGTGTGTGTGTGTGTGTGTGTGTGTGTGTGTGTGTGCATAAACCTGAAGCAGCATGCAAAGTGAGCCAGTGGCCATTGCTTTGGCCAACTGAGCCTCTTTGAAAATGGAGAGTCAGGGCTGGGAGTGTGGCCTAGTGGTAGAGTGCTTGCCTAGCATGCACAAAGACCCGGGTTCGATTCCTCGGTACCACATACATAGAACAAGCCAAAAGTGGTGCTGTGGCTCCAGTGGGAGAGCTCTGCCTTGCTTACAGAGGAGCGGTAACCCTCCCCAAGGGATCCACGGATCGCAGGTCTCAAACCCCCACCTTCTCAGCAGTGAGCCACACACTACAGACACAGCCATGACACCGACCTCACACCCACGGTGCGTGTCTGAAATTCCCTGTGTGCAATCGCCGCTCCTCCCAGCCCCCGAAGCGGCCGTATGCCAGACCCATAAACAAGCAGTTTCTTACGAAGGACGCGAAGGAAGCAAATGAGCAAGTAAATTAAAAAAAAAATCAATGTACCACCTGGGAAAAGAAGAAAATGTCATTGCTGTAGCTAGCCGGCAGCTGGCATGCAGGAGCGTGGTCCCCCAGCTGTCACACCAGCTCCTGTCCTCGAATCCAAGCCCTGACCCGGAGCTGGGTTTGAGGTCTTTAAAGACAATCTTGACTTGGCGTGGCATTTTTATGTTTGCCAGTCCTGGGCTTGAGCTCAGGCCTGAGCACTGTCCATTGGCTTTCCCAAGGCTGGAGCTCTACCCCTTGAGCCTCAGCACCACTTCTGGTTTTTTTCTGTGTACGTGGGACCCAGGAATCAAACACAAGGGCTTTGTGCATGCTCGGCAAGCACTCTAGCACTAGGCCAGGCTCCCAGCCTAACTTTGCACAGCTTTGTCCCTGGATGCCCCCCCAAATTGCCCTCCATTTCCAAACCTACCCAAACCTGTCTGTCCCCAGTAATTTGTGACCCAGAGGACCATATACCGGAAGGGGAAGACAGGAAGCAACACACCCCCTTTTCTTACACACTGGCCTGACTTTTCCTACTGAACTTTGCCTCCCCGGGGAAGATTCATTCTGGAAGGCACCCATACTTCCTGGGTCATGGCACCAGAGTTTGTCAAGCAGAGGAAGATACAGAGCCCCAAGGCTCCTGACTCCATCGTCATGGCAACCGACCCAGATCTGGACCATTTCTTCACAGACAAAAAAAAAAAAAACCCCACACACAACCAAAAAAGCATCCAGTTCAGTGAACACTGTAGGAAGTGGGAATAGCTTAGATTAAGCCGCTATCTTCTGGCCCAGAGCAATTGGCGGGGTAAGACCTAGCATTAGGCAAAGGTCTTCGCTGTGACAGAGCAGAGGATTTGTTAAGCTTTTTTTGGGGGGAGGGGAATCTCACGAGGCCCCATTTAACTTCTAGTGTGGGATAAGAAATGCTTCTTCTCCGGGCTGGAGGCCCCAACTTTCGCAAGAACTCAGTTTGAATAGTAACGGTTCCACCCTGATGCCCGGATATCTACCTTCTCCCTCGTCATCTGAGAGGGGGCGGGGGAGAGGGGAGAAGAGGGAGAGGGAGGGAAGGGGAGGGGGGAAGGGAGGGGAGATGCTGCCAAACCAGCTTCATCTCATGTCTCACCTGAGGAGAATCACTCATCGGGTTTTACATTGGCAAGAAGAGCTCTGGGAAACGCAAACAAGGGTCTTTTTCCAGTGGAAACTGTAAATCTCCTTTGTAAACTCACTGGATTTTGCATTTCTTGAAAGTGTTACTGGAATGCTAGCTGCTCGGAGACTGGGATATGAGGATGGCGATAGCTCCGAGCTGGAAAATCAGTGACAGCCTCCATCACCATTTAACTGGCAAACATGCTGGAAGGGGAGGTGTGGTCCAAGTGGTAGAGCACCATCCTTGATTGAGGGAAAAAAAAAAAGCTCAGAGATACCAGCTAGGCCCTGAATTCAAGCCCCAGGACATCCACACACAGGCACGCAGGCACGCACTCGTGCACACTCACTGCCGAACCCACAAGATGACCAAAGCTCAGATTCCGCCCCTCGAGCAAAACAAGAATTTGATCAAAAGTTGAAAGACCTCCAGGCACTGGCGGCTCACCTGCCAGCTACTCAGGAGGCCGAGATCTGAGGATCGTGGTGCAAAGCCAGCCTGGGCAGAAAACATCACTGTGAGACTCTGATCTTCAATTAATCATCCAAAGAAAGCAGGAAGTAGAGCTGTGGCTCAGCCAGTGGAGGCCAGCCTCGAATGAAGACGCTCAGAGCCAGCACCCAGGCCCCAGGACGAGAATGCACACACACGCGTGCATACACATCAATACACATTACAGATGTATTCCAAATGTCTATGAAAGAGACATTGGACTTCTTTTGGAAGTTAGTTCATGCTAGTGATAGCAACAGAGAGGTATCACGTTCTGAACCCCAAAAGTAAAGTAACCCCTGCAGTGATTCCTAGTACAGAGTCAGGATTTTTCACTCATCTATCCACCCATCCCTACTTCTGTGTGTGTGTTGTTCTTGGGGCTTGAACTCAGGGCCTGGATGCCATCCCTGAGCGTTTCTGCTCCTGAATAGTGCTCTACCACTTTGAGCCACAGCTCCATTTCTGGCGTTTGCGCTGGCTCCTTGGAAATAAGTGCCTCGTGAACTTTTCTTCCCCAGGCTGGCTTTGAACTGTAGTCCTCAGCTCTCAGCCTGCTGAGTAGCGAGCCCGACCGGTGAGAGCCACCTGCAGCTAGCTCTTTCCTTTTTTAGAGCCAAGGTCTTGTCATGTCTCACGCTCACAATCCTCCCTCCTCCTCCTCACAAGGGCTGCAATTACACGCTTGTGCCTCCCCACCGTGAGGCTTCCTATTTCTTTAAATAAAGTGCAAGGACAAAGAGAGGAAAAAAAAATAACTAAAGGAAGACCTATTCAAAAAAGGAACTATGGGGCTGGGAGTTTGACCTAGTGGTTAACGTGCTTGCCTAGCATGCATGAAGACCCGGGTTTGATTCCTCGGTACCACATACATAGAAAAAAGCCGGAAGTGGTGCTGAGGCTCAAGTGGTAGAGCTCTAGCCTTGAGAAAGTCCAAGGACAGTGCTCAGGCCCTGAGCTCAAGCCCAGGACTGGCAAAAAAAAAAAAAAAAGAAAGAAAAAGGAACTAGAACTTGACTATTCCAGAATATCTTCATCCTGTATCTTCCTAGCAGAAAAAGCATCTTCTAGAGAACAATTAACTGCCTTGGCACACAGTCCGCTCCCCTGCTCTCAGAAAACCAACTAAAGATCTACATGGTCCAGATCCCCTATAAATACACTTCGGGCCCAGCATCATACACACACGCTGTTACTGACTGAAACCTTGTAATTGGGTGTGCGCCAGCATTGTCACGACCCCTAAGTCACCCTGTGTTTTAATCACAGTGTCATCAAACGCGGGGCATGAAATAGATCCCCTGAGAATAAGAACCAGCCCTCAGAGCCGGATGCTGGTGGGTCACGCCTATCATCCCAGAAGGCTCAGATCTGAGGATTGCCGGTTCAAAGCTAGGCAGGGCAGGAAAATCTATGAGACTGTGATCTCCAATGAACCAACAACAACAACAACAAAACACAAGTGGCACCGTGGTTCAAAACGGTGAAGCATTCTTCCTTTCCTCTCACCTGGCAGGTAGATGCAGGAACAGAAGGGAATCATCACGCGCTGGCCTGTGGACAGGCTGTGACGTGGGCCACTGTGACATGGCGGGGGCTTCCTCTCCCTCCTCCTCTCCCTCCTCCCTCTTCCATCTTCCCTCTCCCCGCACACGGTCTCAGCGCTGGCTGCCGGCTGTGGATTAGTGAAAACTTAGCATCATTTGCCATTCATCCAAGCGGCCTGCACATATTTTTACAAAGCTATGTCTAATCAACTCTCCACCAAAGTCTTTTTTTTTTCTTTTGCAAAGCGCCTATGTCTGTTGACATGGACTCTCTGCTCCCGAGATCTGAACGGGAAATGAGACGCCATTCCCAGCTAGTCGAGAAAGAACAGGGATAACACCCAAAACACAGACAGATTCCCTGCGTCCCGAAAGGTACACAGAGGGTTTGAAAGTCACTTATTTGGTTGGATGGGTTTGGGTGTGTGTGTGTGTGTGTTGGGTTTTTTTAATCACTTCTGGGGCTTGAACTTGTGGGTACTGTCTCTGAGCTCCTCTCGTTCAAGTGTTATGCTGGCTTTGAACCGCCATCCTCAGATCTCAACCTCCTCAGTAGCTAGGAGAACAGGAGTGAGCCATCTGGGGCCCAGTGAGATCTTCAGAACGCCTGCCCATGGGTTCTACCAAGAAAGAAGCTGGATCTGGAGTGCGATCGGGAATGCAGAAAGAGGTGGGGAGGAAAGGGAAGCCTGAATAATCGAGGGTGATGAGAGACGGGCGGGGGGCCTATCACGAAGGATTCTCCACCAAAAAAAAAAGAAACAAAGAAAGAAAGAAAAACCCTCTCCAGAACAGAGAGGGGCTTTCAGTGCAGCCAGAAACCACTCATGTCTTGAGTTTTCCTTCATCCACACATTTGGCAACCTATTAGAAAGCACGTGGGGATTACTCACCACAAATTTCTGAGACCGGATTGACAATTATCTTCCGAGTTTACACATCTTAACTCCAAGAGGACAAAATAATAGGGAAGGGAAAAGCCAATTTCGTCTCCACGTCCTCTGAACACAGACCCTTCATTTTGCCTTCTGGGATGTGGATTAAGGAGTGGCAAACAGAAGAGACATAAAACCTCACGGTGACGGGACTGTTTAAAAAAAATTCTTTTTTCCTAACAAGACACCATTCCCACCTCAGGACCTCGCAGAGTCCCCTGCGCTGGCTGGAGCCAGGCCATCAGTGCACACAGATTCCTGTGCATGCTGAGAAAGAGCTTTTTTATTCTATCCGTCGTGGGGCTTGAACTCAGGACCTGCGTGCGGACCCTGAGCTCTTCTGTTCAAGGCTAGCCGCTCGACCACTTTGCACTCCAGTTTTCTGGTGATTCATTGGGGGTGAGAACCTCACGGACTTTTCCTCCCCACCCCGCCAGCTTTACACCTTGATCCCCAGAGCTCAGCCTCCTGAGAAACTGAGATGCCTGGCTTGTGCCACCCGTGGCTGCCACTGCTTTTTAAGGATTTTGCTCACACTGTCTGCTAGAGCCTCTGAAAGCTTCAGCACACAGTGCCACCAAGGAAAGAGGAGTTGGAGCAAGCCAGGCTTCCTCTGGGACCTAGCCATTCTTGCATGCCCTGTGGCTCACGACCTCGAAGCCTCTGTGTCAAGGTCAGGGGCCCAGGACACCTGGTTCCTCTTTCTGGCATGGATCGGCCTTGTCTTTCTTCCGATTGGTGACGTAGCTTCCCCAACCCACCAGGCCAAGCCCAGAACTGTGATGAAAAACAACTACCAAGAGCCTGTCATCCTCGCTACGCAGGAGACTGAGATCTGAAGATGAGTGTTCAAAGCCAAGCCCAGGCAGGGAAGTCTGTGAGACTCCCAGTGAACTACCAAAAAGCTGGGATGGAGCTTTGACTTGAGTGGTAGAGAACTAGCCTTGAGCACACAAGCTCAGGGACGACGGGCAGGCCCCGAGTTCAAGCCCCACGACTGGTACACGTGCACACACACAGCAACCTTGAAAGCAGCAGAGCGCTGGTGGCTCACGCCTGTCATCCTATCTACTGAGGAGGCTGAAATCTGGGGATCTCAGTTCAAAACCAGTCCAGGCACTAAAGTCCACGAGACTGTTATCTCCAATGAATCACCAGAAAACCCAAAGTGGCGCTGTGGCTCAAGGGGTAGGGCAGTAACCTGACACTGAAGAGCTCAGGGACAGCGCTCAGGCCCAGAATTCAAGTCTCATGAACGATCAAATAAAAGGAAAAAGAACATCTTAAAAGCTATTCCAGGCTAAGAATATTCAGAAAATTCTCATTCTCTGCCAAGTTACCCAACAAACAGGAGGGGGAAAGGAGTCCACAGTAAGAAAGGAAGGAAAAAAAAGACCCCAGAGGAAGCCGTGTGACCACGATAACACCTTGATTTCTTAAACCCCCATTTCGGCATAAATTCTCGCTTTTTTAAGCTTGTCAATTTGGATAATCTCAGCCCCAGAATGGATTCAGGGGGTTCTTAAAAGATTTGGGGCGGCTCTTGATAGAGACTGAATTTGTAGATAATTGCCAATGGATATATTCTTTGGGCTAAGTAAACGTTTTTTTTTTTTTTTAATCAGTTGCCTCTTTAGGGAGAGAGAGAGAAATTCAGCACTAAAATCATCATTCATTCCTGTGACAAAAGCCATTCTAAACCTTCAATTCAGGAGCATAAACACTGTTCAGTGCCAAGGAAGTAAAGCAGGGGAAGTTAGGAGACTCGATTTCCAGGATTTCACCCGGGTGAGAGCTTCCAAGTTGGTGAGATCCTGTGTGGCTGAGCCTGAGGCCAGAATGAGGAAGCCGACAGTGCAGCCTCACTTGGAAAGCAGACACCCCAGCAGGTGCTGGGCTTCGAGGCCTCCGAGTATTTTCTCATGCACCCCACTTCATACAGCCGAGTGGCCTCCTGAGGTACCAGCGGCCAGAGGCTGTTCCTGAGTCTTGGGAGTTGTCAACACTTCAAAATTGTAAAGTAATACACAGGACATTGACCACAGAAAAGCCCCTCAGGCGGGAAAGAACTCGTGATCTCACCAGAAAGTTGAGTTGGTGGAGTAGTCAAGATTCCGAGCATACGGGGACTCTTGTGGCCTGGCTGCTTTGTTTGTGCTTTTCTCCTTTTGTTGTGAGGTTGGGTTTTTTTCAGCCCAGTGTGGCCTGCATCAGCTTATCCTAGCCTTGAATTCACAGCCTCCTGCAGGCTGGAATTACAGCATGTTCTGCCTTGCCTGGCTTGCAATTCTCAATGCGTTGAGAACCATTTGATCTCACCGAATGTAAAGACAGCCCGTGTCATTTTTATTATTATTTCCCCCCTTTACCATCTTTCTCTGGAAGGATGACGGGCACAGAGCCATCTCAAAGGGAGGGGGGGAATAGTTGATTGCTTGAGCCAAAGGAACAAACCCTCAAGAAATAAAGGGCGACCACAAATAAATCACCAAGACCCTTCAAACGGGCAAAATTATTTCAATTTCACCGCGTCTCTCACTCACTTCCTCCACCTCCTCCACAGAATATTCCAGCTTTATGTATATATTTATGCAGGGATATTTTTTATTTAGTTAATATGAATTACAAGTCTGTGCTTCCTCCCTTCTAAGCCCCAAAATGAAGAAAGCTTTCTCTTTTCTCTCACTCGCCCCCCCCCTCTTTTTTCCCCTTACCAACGTGATTTACATTCTCAATGTAATGTATTAAAAAGTTGACAGGGACGAAAGGATTCACACGATGTCTGCTAAAAAACCCAATTTTCATGATGAATTGCCTGGAGCCCCTGAATCACAAACCATTTTTTCCGCTGCTCAGAAGTTGAGGGCTTTTTTTTTTTTAAATCTTCTTAAAGCCTCTCTCCTAATCTTCAGCTAGAAGAGATGGGTGAAAGGATTTTTATTATTTTTTTTTTTACTAAACTAAGGAAAGTATTAGCATGTTGGTTGTTGTGCATCAAATTTGAAAATGCAAGGTTAGTAATATTTCAAATCAGCCATGGTCCAAACCTGGATAAGTGAGAGCATGCATTCTCACTCATTCATTCTTTCTCCTTTCTCTCCCCTCTCCTTCCTCTCTCTCTCCTCTCTCCTTTTTCCTCTCTCCTTCCTCTTTCTCTCCCTCCTCTCTTCCTAATTTTAGAGTAAGGAGAAGCAAAGCTTCAGGGAAAAGGGAATTCTTTTTTAATTTTTTTAATGCAACCTGAAATAAGATCCCCACTCTCCTCCTCGAGTGGGCTAGAGGCATCATGACATGGCCCCAGCCCAACTCCCAGGATACACCCCGCCTCCCCAGCAGGCATTGTGGTGAGCTCGTTCTCGCCTCGTGGACTGGGCTCTCCTCCCCCCCACCCTACCCTCCAGGCATGGGTTTCATTCATTCCTCACCTACACAGGGAGGAGAAAACACACGGCCGCCCCCTGACCTTGCACCCGGAGACTCTTGGACGTAGAAGAAAATCAACTCTTTCCCACGCACGTGGAAACTTGGGGACTCTTCCTCCCTACTTGTGAATTCCAGCACCCTATTTTTGTTGGGGTGCACTAAAAGATTCACCTGTCACCCCCTTCCCTCAGGAAGAACCTGCCTTTCTCTGTCCCAACAATTCAGCTGTTCCCCGAAAGACAGGACGCAACTGGGAGCCTGTGGCTCTCGCCTGCCAGCCTAGCAGCTCAGGAGGCTGAGGGCTGAGGACCCTGGTTCAAAGCCAGCGTGGGGAGATAAATCCAAGAGACTCTTCTCTTCAATTCACCAGCAAAAAGGTGGACTAGGAGGCGGGAGTCACATGGGAGAGCCCCAGCCTTCAGTGAAGTGGCTAAGGAAAGTGAAGACCCCGAGTTCCAAGCCCAGTGTTGGCAGAGAGAGAGAAAGGGAGCCTGGGGAGGGGTGGGGGAGAGAAGATTTAGGAGACACTCAAAGAAAATAAGCCTTGTGTCTTGAAGGAATGCATTCATATGATGGGAGGAGTTTGATGTTGTCCAAACATGGCCAAAGCCTTTCGAGGGCTAGGAGTGTCGCCGAGGGAGAAGGAAGAGCCCGCCGACTAGGGCTTCGTTCCGCAACCACACACAACAAACTCGCGGTTTGAGAAGAATCCTCCCCCACGAACACCGAACAGAAAAGCTGTGCACGTGGGAGCGACGCCAGGTCTTCACCTAGCATCAGGCAGCGCCACTTCACAAACGCACAGAGGCCCTTCTGAGAGCCAGGCATGGGACCGGGTACCCGCTGGGTTTGGCTCGAGGGGCACAGACTGCCAAACGTGAAACCATCTGAACACCTGACACCACATAGCACATATATCACACATATCACACACATGATATGCCATACACACGTCATCAAATCGGTCATAGAATACCCTCATATATTACACATCACATACGTCATAGAAGGCATATAACCACATGTAATATATCATGTACTACCTATCCTAGATGTAACATAATATACACATCTCATCTCTATATATTATAAACTCCTCAATGAAATAATCCATTGATCAATCAGAGCATTAAAGTTTACCACTTCCCCCCGCCCAGGGACCAAGTCCTGACCTCCTGATCCGAACCCCGCCAGCTTTCCCAGTTGGCTTTGAGACGTGGACCTTCCCTGACCACATGGGCCACGCAGCTGGATTCAGAGAAAACGAGATGCCGGCAGGTTGCAGGTCCCACCGCCCAAGGAGGGGAAGGCAGGCAGAGGCCCCGCTCATGAAAAGACCATCCTGGCTTGTCACTCCCATCCCTTCCACAAGCCACCCTCCCAGAGCACAAATAACGCCGCTACTCAGGAGGCTCACCTCTGAGGATGACGGTTCAAAGCCAGCCTGGGCACGGAAAGTCCATGAGACCCTTTATCTCCAACGGACTACCAGAAAAGGCACTGTGGCTCAAGTGGTAGTGTGTCAGCCTCGAATGAAAAAACTAAAAGACGGAGCCTAGGCTCTAGTACATTATGCAAACATACACACACACACACACACACACACACACACACACACACACACACACACACACAGGCACTGGTGGCTTACATCTGTCATCTTATCTACTCAGGAGGCTGAGATAGGAGGATCACGGTTCATAGCCCACCCAGGCAAAAAAGTCCATGAGACTCTCATCTCCAGTGAACCTTTTATGCCTTGAGCACAAAAACCCAGGGACTGCGCTCAGGGCCTGAGTTCAAGCCCCAGAACCAACACACTGACATGCATGCATGCATGCATGCATACACATGCATACACATTCATTCATACACACGCACTCAGGTGTCATAAATCTGGGAGTGAGCCAGATGCCATGCCTTGTTTTACAGATACGGAAACTGAGGCACTCAAACTTTTCACAAACCACCCTGCTGGGTTCTGTGGCACAGTGGCATTCAAACCCCTGTGATCCCCCAGGAAACACTCAAGAGCTGAAAACGAGTGGGGGCCGTTACCTCCCCCACTACCCACAGGCTAGCAGGCTGGACGGCTGGGCCTGGGAAGGCGGCGGGGGCTGTGGGGCCCCAGACAGGGATCTGTGAAGCCTGGCTGCAGAAAGCCGGAGCCCGTGTGGGCTTCCATAAAGAACTCTTCAGATGCCCCGTCTCCTGGTGCTGGGTAATCGGGGATTTACCTGAAGGAGCTGGGACTGCATCTCTTGTGATCCTGGCTGGGGGCTTCGTCTATAATTAGAGGATTAAAGCAGCTCACATCCAGGCTGGCTGTGGGCATGCTTGACAAACATCAGATGAGGGGCGGCCCTGTGGCTGAGCTCTGTGCAGGGATGGAGAGGGGAGGGAGAGCCAGAGCTGGAGAAGGAACTGCTGCACAGATTTTTCCCGCTCCCCTTCCTCCGTGCTCAGGGCTGTCTGTCCCCTTCGTGAACCTGATCTTCCTCCCCTTTTCCCTCCACCATCCTGCGGATCTAACCCCCAATACATACTGTTCTTCCTGCCAGAAACAGTCAGGGGAAAAGTGTCCAGGCCCTGAGTTCAAGCCCCAGGACTAGCATGCATGCACATGCACATGCACACACACACACACACACACACACACACACACACACACACATAATATAACTGGTAGATGAATGTGAAAAACAGCATAAAAGACAGGACCAGGCTGAGATCTGAAGATTGTGGTTCAAAGCCAGCCTAGGCAGGAAAGTCCATGAGACTCTTTATCTCCAATGAACCACCAGAAAGCTGGAAGTGAAACTGTGGCTCTAAGTGGGAAGGTGCCAGCTTTGAGTGTAAAAGCTCAGGGACAGTGCCCAGGCCCTGAGTTCAGGTCCCATAACCAACAAGAGAGCAGAGAGAGAGCAGAGGGGGAGGGGGAAGAGAGGAGGGAGGGGGAGGAGGGGGAGGGGGAGGGGAGGGGGAGAGGGGGGGAGAGGGGGGAGCAAGAGCATGGCAGCTCTGCCAACCTCCCTCTTACACCATCTTCCACCACTAACGGGAACACCAGCATAAATTCCCAGAGCCCTGGTGTTGACTGAGCCAGCGCTGGGGACACTCCAGAGCCATCAAAGAAAAATGACTCCAGGCAATTTCAAATTAATCCCGGGAAAGGCCACCACCAGCCATTGCAGCCACACAGCGCCAGCTGGGAGGTAATTGGAAAACTCAGCATCCTGGCCTCCCGTGTCCACTGCCACGCGGCCCTCCAATCCCGGCCTCTCAGGGCAGCCAGCTGCCCACCTCCAGAGGCTGCTGTTCCACCCGGAGCCACGCTGGCAGGACATTTTCTCTTTTTAACTCTTTTCTGCATCCGTTGTAGGTCACGCAGCCAAAGCTTGGCCGCTGTGGGCCCTGATCTAAGAGAAGAGAGAGAGTTGGAGCGGCTGGGTCTACACTGAGCCAGCTTCTGCCTGCCAAGGCACAACAGCCTACTCACATTTTTGTCTCTGTTTCTTTTGGTACTAAGGCTTGAACTCATGGCCTAGATGCTGACCTTTATGGGTTTTTGTCACTCAAAAGGAGAGAGCTACCATTTGAGTCATCACTCCACTTCTGACTTTTGTGGGGTTCATTGGAGGTAAAGAGTCTCACAGATATATGTTTCTGTCCGGGACTGGTTTTGAACTAGAATCCTCCAATCTCAGCCTCCTGGGTAGCTAGGATGACAGACAGGTAGATTGGCTCATTCAAGGACTAGTAAGCCAGGTGAAACGTCACCTAAGACTGACTCGAGAGTCGACTGCTGACCAAGGAGTGGCACAAATAATAAAAGATAAATCTTGGGGGGGGGGGAAGAAGTTGAAGTTCTTTTAGAACTCAGGAGACGAGAAAGACAAAAGGCTTCAGAAGAAAAAAAAGCCCAAGAACAGAAAAAGAAAACTTCCCCTTGTCAAAGAATCCCATGTGCTAGGAAATTGCAGAATGGAATTGAATTCCCCACGAGGCATGGCTTTCTTGAACGACTGAAATGCCATGGCTATGAAAGAATTATTCAGGCATCCAGAAAACTCCAGAAAAAAAAAATGGAGGGAGGGGCCAGGAGTTTAGCTTAGTGGTAGAGGGCTTGCCTAGCATGCATGAAGCCCTGAGTTCCATTCCTCAGAACCACATACACAGAAGCAGCTGGAAGGGGTGCTGTGGCTCAGGTGGCAGAGTGCTAGCCTTGAACAAATGAAGGGTCAAGGATACTGTCCAGGCCTTGAGTTCAAGCCGAGGGCTGGCAGAAATAAATAAATATAAATAATTCAGGGCAGCAGAAGCTATAGTACAAAAATAAAAGTACCACACTATTATTAATAATTATTGATGTAAGGACTAAGTCATGCTCATGATAGACATATAAATACAGAATATAAATACTTTGTACTATATTTTAAAATGTCACTAAAAGCTAAGAAGATAGGAGATGAAAAATGAGGTGAGAAAATTAAAAAGTTTCAATTTCCTTATCTTTCATAGCACAGTCAATCAGTCTAAAATGAAACATAGATCTTTAAAAAAAAAAACTCTAGTATTCTTAATTTTTTTATAATCTTTTTTTTTGGAACCTTAGGGAAAACCTTCAGGATCTAATATCTCTGTGGTAAAAATACATTATCTGAAGTTCCATGATTCCTTTGGTTTTTCTTTGGTTTCCTTTTCTTCTATTAAATTCAAGGAAATTTCAATTTAATGCTTTTTATTTCTGAGAAAAAAAGATCCAATTTTGTATTAAATCATTCCCCATTTGCCATCCAATTTTCATACTTCCAGAGCTTTATCTACAATGACATTCATTTGAAATTATCCCACTTTTTTTTTTTTTTTTTTGCAATACTGGGATCTGGGATTCAAACTCAAGGCTTGGCATTTGCTCCGCAGGTGCTCTACTGTTTGAGCCAGGCCTGCTGACCTTTTTGCTCTTATTATCTTTGAGGCATGGTCTCACGTTTTGCCCAGCTGTCCTGAACAGTGATCCTTCTGCTTAGGCTTCCCTCATAGCTGAGAACCCACGGCCATGCTTAGCTTTGTGAAGATGGAATCAGTCCTTGTTAAACTTCTTGGTAATCCCTAAAATTAGGTGCACAGAGGACTTCCAGCTCCATGGACACCTGATGAGTCCAGCACATGTGCACCCAGGTCATCTTCCCATCAGTCCTGTTTCCCTCTCCAGTGACCCAGCACCCAGCATGCATGGTACAAAGAAAGGTCACCCTTCTCTTTGTGGGTCACAGGGCTTGAACTCTGGGCCCCAGCGCTGTCCTTGGAGCTCTTCAGTTCAAGGCTAGCTCTCTACTACTTTGAGGAACGGGAGGAGGGGGGAGGAGGGGGAGGAGGAGGGGGAGGGGGAGGGGGAGGGGTGGTGGAAGGTAGTAGGAGAAGAAGGGAAAGGAAAGTATGGGAATGGACTGTCACCCCCATGGGGCATCAGCTGGAGGAAATGAGGGTTTATGAGGCTGGCAGTATGGCTGGAGGCAGAGCCCTTGAGTTTCACGGGCAGGATGGACAGACGGACAGACGGACAGACGGACGGACAGACGGACAGACAGGCGGACAGGCAGGCAGGCAGGCAGGCAGGCAGGCAGGCAGGCGGGCAGGCCAGCGTCCTTCACTCTTGGAGGTCCCCTGAGAGATCCTCGACCATTCCAGGCACAGACCCAGACCTCTCGATCAAGGAAGAGGCAGCAGCTCAGCTTCCAACCAAACCCCTCCCTTAGAAACGAAGCCGAACCCCTGAACCCCAAGGCAGCGCCCCACAAAGACCTCTCACTGCCCCCCCCCACCCAGAGCAGGCAGACCTGCAGCCACGCCACCCAGACGCCACCTGACCTGCTCAGGGCTGGACAATCAGAAGCACTAACGGCCCGCAGGCCTGCACGGTCTCACCACAGCATCCCTCCGTGCCACCCAACCAGGCTACCGCCACCCCGGGCGTGGCCTGCACAGATGGCTTAAGAACAGAAATTCAGTAAAAAGTACAATGATCCAACAAGCCGATAAGCTCTCACTGCCATAACTAGGCCCCGTGACCTGCCCTTGCCCACGACCCAGTGCCACCTGCCCTGTTGTCCAACCGTCTGTGTGCTTACCTCATGCAGCTGCAGACGGGTGGGGGCACTGCCAGCCACTGGGCCTGGCATCTGTCTCTCCATGCAGCCTCTTGGCGCTGGAGACAGCACCCACCGCCAGCTGAGCCGAGGCACTGAGCCAGGGCACGTGTTCCCCCTTTGCAGATGCCCTTGTCCTATTGGCTGAGACAAGGCCCGAGGCCCGGGCCCCAGGGAGCCAGTGGGGCGGGCACACGTGCTGAAGAGGCGGAGGGGATTCCTGGGGCAAAGAAAAGTTAATGGATCACACCTGATCACAGCTGACTCTGCACCTGCACCTGTGCCCTGCCTCAAACCCTGGCTGAGGCATGGCTTAGCTTCAGGGATTCTCTCTCGCCCTCTCTCTCGCCCTCTCTGCTTTGAGACCTAGTCAGAGGTCGGGGGTAAAATAGTACATGCCACGAGGCCAGGAGTTTGGCCTAGTGGTAGAATGTTGGGTGAGCCTGCCTGAAGCCCTGGGTTCGATTCCTCGGTACCACATACTCAGAAAAAGCCGGAAGTATTGCTATGGCGCAAGTGGTGGAGCACTAGCCTTGAGGGGGAAAAAAAATGTCCAAGAACAGTGCTCAGACCCTGAGTTCAAGCCCCAGGACTGGCCAAAAAAATAAACAATACATTACAGGCCGAAGGCCACATTCACTGGTGCTTCACACCTGAGAATTCCAGCCAACAGCCAGGGAAAGAGCAAAGCCATGGGCTAGGGTCTCAAGTGTTTACCCCTGCTTCCCAGTCCACCAGCAGAAAAGCGGGAGGACAAGGCATTCTCCTGCCTCTCAGCTCTTCCAGTCTAGCTTCCCGTTCTCATAACAAGGTGGCTTCATGGTTTGTTTCTCGCTCCGGTGAGAAAAAGTCATCTGAATCCTATTATGTCCGTATGATTACCCTGCGCTGCTCATTTCCAGTGAAAGTGCTCTTTGTGTGCTGGTCCTGGGGTTTGAACTCAGGGCCTGGGCGACACCTGGTCTCGACATGTGGGTGTAAAAGAAATAATAATAAATAACATGACTCCATTTTTGTCCCTGTGCAGAATTGCTTGCACAACCCTGACAGTTTGACTTTTTGAACTTGGTGACAACAGGGACATGGCTGATAAACACAGTCGCTTAGCACGAATACCACAGAGCATACGGTGACACAAAAGCGGGGTCTCTTGTGACTCTCTTTCCGGAGACAGTGGAAAAGTTAACTTCTGCTTATAATGAAACAAAAACGGGGTGCTTTTCTCAGTGCCCCCCTCTCTCTGGCTTGTGTCCACTTCCACCAACTAAGCTGTTGACCTCTGTGGGCCTTCGTTAAGCCCTGTCCACGTGGAAGAGGGGCGATGGTTTCACTTGTCTTAGAACACCCCAGGTCTGCCCTGGGGAGAGCTGGTGGGGTGGAGATGGAAAAGGAGGCCGTTTGATCCTTGCTGTTCTAATCACCCGGCTCCTGCCAGGCGCAGGCAGTTCCTTTTCCTTCGCTTCTGCCATCAGGAGTCACTCACTCAGCGACATTATCTAGACCCAGCACGGATGCCTCTGGGAGAAGGGAAGGTCTGATGACAAGAAGCCAGCACACCCCAGGCGCTGGTGACTCACACCTGTCACCCCAACTACTTGAGACCTGAGGATCGTGGTTCAAAGCCAGCCTGGGCAGGCAAGTCCATGAGACTCTCATCTCCAATGAACCACCCAGGAAACCAGAAGTGGAGCTGTGGCTCAAAGTGGGAGAATGCTAGCCTTAAGTGAAAAAGCTCAGGTATAGTGCCCAGACCCTGAGCTCAAGCCCCACGGCCAATAGCAATATCAAAAACGAGGAGGGAGGGAGGGAGGGAGGGAGGACACTGCATCTGAGATGATTTTAGCCAGTTTTCAAAATATTTTACTTAAATGGATGGGTAGATGGATGGATAATAGATGGTCAGAATGGATGAATAGAATGGATGGATAGATGGATGAATGAATAGAATGGATGGAGGGACAGAATAAATGAATGGATGGTTGGATGGAAAGAATGGATGGATAGGGTGGACAGAATGGGTGACTAGGACAAGGAGGATGGATGGATGGATTGGATGGATGAATGGATGGATGAATGGATGGATGGATGAATGGATGGATAGGATGGATGGATAGGATGGATGGATAGGATGGATGGATGGATGGGTCAAATGAATGGGTGGATGGATAGAATGGATGAATCAATGGATGGATGGATGGATAGATCCCATTTATTTTGTTTCTTAATATTTTATTTTTTTTATTGTAATTAGTAAAAGGGTTACATGATATTCGCCAGATAGAAGGTGCATTAATTCACATACATTGATACCCTTTCTCATGTCTTGGTACCCATTTCCCTCCCCCAATAAATCCCATTTTTATTCAGATAAAGCTCCCATACATACCGTCCATAAATTACCATTTTAACAACCAATTTTATCAGTCTTTCATGTGTGTCTCCCTCCCAGATTCCTCTACAGTCTCCAAGAAACTGAGATTCTTGGAGGTGGGACACAAAAAACATGGGGAGCAACTGTGAAATCTCTGCCCATGCGCCCTCACAGGAAGCCAGTTCCCTTTGCAACACATGGGATGAGAAATTTCCGGGTTCCGTGGGGATCACAGACCCCTGGTCTTATTCCATCAACACCTCCTCCATTCCCTGTCCCTCAGCTTTTCTGCATGGCGGATGCAGTAACAAATAGTTCCTGAACTCAGGGGCTCTCAGTAGCAAAGCAATCGGAAGTAGCTGACAGTGGTGGTTGGGTTAGAAAATATGGGAAAATAGACTGGTGTATGTCTGTCCGTTTATGTTTCCAGGTAAATGAGTCTTATTTCAATGCTTGATTTTTAAGTTCTATTACCCAACACTGGTGTTCCTCTCTCTTGAGCTGGTGTGTGTGTGTGTGTGTGTATGCTTAATTAAATATTTGTGGAGTGAATCAATGGATAAATGAGCCTATCGAGGAACTGTGAACAGGTATGTGAGTTAATGGGCATGAGGCTTTACATTAGGCGTTCTTGTTAAATAGCAATTAAACGCATTGACATTCGTTATAGCTTGGATATATTGAAAGCCTAATTGCTCGCGCGTTGCCCGCATAATCTCCAGTTTTTCAATGACAACTTGACGACTCCGTGACATACTTATTGTACCTGGATCAATGGCTGTTTAACTGCTAATTGATCTTTTATTAACACAGAATAACTCTTATTAAGTCTAAATTAAGGGTTTTAATTGAGACACTTTTATCTGCACTGTTCCAACGTACAATCCTCATCATGTACCGGATAATCGACGGGAAAGCTAATAATGCATTACCTGTCACCTTGCTCGTTGACCTGAGAACAGATTTCCCAGCGTATCCATTCCCCCACCCCCCACCCCCTCCCCACTCAATGAAGACAGTGCTTAGGAATGTACCATTTCCACCACCCAAATCCTTCTGGTGATTTTTGGTTTTGATTTTTTTTGCCAGTTCTGGGGCTTGAACTCAGGGCCTGGGCGCTGTCCCTGAGCTTCTTACGCTCAAGGCTGGCACTCTACCACTTGAGCCACAGCGCCATTTCTGGCTTTTTCTGTGTATGTGGCAACCAAGGAATCGAACCCAGGGCTTCATGCATGCTAGGCAAGCACTCTACCAGTAGGCCATGCTCCCAGGCCCCCCAACTCCCTTTGGTCACCAGTGGGAGGCGGTGTTCCTTTGGATACAAATAGACTAGGCTCCAGTATTTTACCACCCTTGTTGCTTCATCCTGACCCGTTTACTCCCATCTGGTCTCCCTCCCTCCCTCTCTCCCTCCCTCCCTCTCCCTCCCTCCTTCTTCCCCTGGATTCTGCCATTTGGGCTTCTCTTGCTGAATCAGCCCATTCACTGAGTCAGTGGTCAGTTCTTCACGTAGCCACCCACCGGTGTCCTGAGTCCACGGCCCCACTCCTGCCCCTCCCCTCCGCCCCGCGAACCAACACTTAATGGAATAGTTATTATCCAGAACCAATCCTGGCCTCAGCCTGCAGCCACACCTGTGCTCAGCTCGCTTTGAGTCCTGCCTCCCTTTCTCTGGATGCCTGGTCCATCGGGTCCAGGCGGTGGTTTAAGATCATTTCCCCTTCCCGAATCAAAGGGCGAACCCTGGACCTTCAGAACACGTGAGCGAAATGTCTCCCAAGCCTATTGCCCACAGAGGGAAAGCTAGAAGCATACAGCCAAAAAAGAAAGGAGAGGGGAAATCTCTCTAACAAGGAACCGCGTTTCATGTGTATTTGGAAGCAGGGGAAGAAGACGTCCATGGTGAAAGTGCTTGTTGATAGTCAGGCACACGACACCTGTCATCCTAGCTACTCAGGAGGCTGAGATCTGAGGATCCAGGTTCAAAGCCAGCTTGGGCAGGAAAGCCTGTGAGACTCTTATCTCCAGTGAACCACCAGAAAACTGGAAGCGGAACTGTAGTTCAAAGAGGTAGAGCACTAGTAACGTAAGAATAGATATAGACACAGATACACACACACGCACACACACGCACGCGCACGCACGCGCGCTTAGCAAGACTGACTCATGTTAGAAAAGGTAAGTTTTCCTTAAAAGTAGCTACCCTATCATTAAGACACTCTTTATTTTGAATGGTCTCTGGATGAATATTTTCTTCAAGAGTACGGACTGACCATTTCTGCTCAGAACGATCAAAATTCCCTCTGTGTGGCAACACAACTGAAGAAATCCTTATCGACTCTCCCCCGGTTGGTATGAATGAGACGGAGCCAGCAGGGGGTCCCAGGGGACAGACTTCCTTCCCAGTCCTCCTCCAGCACCCTCCTGGTTCAAGGAGAGAGGAAGTTAGGCCATGGGCTCGCCCAGTCCTCACCTCTCTCTCCCCTTAACTTTCACGGGATACACATTGCATCCAGCTACCACGTCTCCCTCCTTCTCAAGTACCAAGTACCTGGTTGGGATGGGGGGGGCAGTGCATGAGACAATTCCTTGTCCTCCGTGGGTTACAAAAATGACAAAGGCAAAAATCTGAGTGTGCTTGGTAATTAACTAATGAAGCCGGGCCTGGGTGGTTTTAGGCCTGCTGAATGAGCAGCTAGAGATCAGGTTTCTATTTTGATGACCTAGTTTTCAGTGCCTAACCTTGTCTGGAGATAGTATAATGGATACCCTTAAGGGGGGGGGGGGAGAGAGAGAGAGAGAGAGAGAGAGAGAGAGAGAGACACTTTATTTCAGTCAGATGGGCACCTATGTTATTAAAATAAGAGGTCAATTTAAAGGAAAATTATTTCCCCTGGCCACTCCTTTATAATACACTAAGTACTTTGAAAGTCATTGCGGGTTTCTTCTCAAAAGCAAGCTGAATTTAAGAGGGAGGCTTATCTAAGTTCTTTTTTTTTTGATTTGGAAAGCAGTTCCCAAGGTAGGCCCATTTCGAGTCAGATTTCTTTTTTAATTTAAATAGAGGCAGCCACCTGATTAAAAATAAAGTAAAAGCATTGAAAGGTTTTAAGTTTTACTTTGCAAATTAAAAACAAAAACAAAAACAGTGGCTCTAAAAAAATCTGCTTTTTCCTAAGATAACTCCCAAACCCTGTGGTCAAATATTGTTTCCTCTCCCTCCCTCCTGCTCCCTCTCCCTCCCCTCTCTCTCTCTCTCTCACACACACACACACACACACACACACACACACACACACATATATATATATACACATACACACACACACTCTCTCTCTCTTTTTCCCTCTCTTTCCTTCTCTCCTCTCTCTCACTCCACCCAGTGTCAGTGTGTGTGTCGTGGGGAGGGGGGGGGTCTTAACCTGACTGGGGGGTTGTTTTGTCTAAAACTTAAGGCTTCTTAGAAGAGAGCCCAAGGACACAATACCTCTGAACACTTTTTTAAAATGTTATTTAGACATACCAATTCCAGAAAATGAAAATATGAAATATGGTGGCTTGTTTTGGCTTTGGGGGGTTTGGGGATTTTCTATTGGGGTATTCTTTCTGTCTTGTGGGAGGGGAAAAGGGGGTAGAGACATGGAAGAAGGATGAACAAACGCCATCCTGCTGCTTAGCAGACGTTATGTGGAAAATGAACTATGCGACTTGTAGGGACAGATAGGAAAGCCAAGGCAGGTGTGACATTGTTCAAGAAAAAAAAAAAAGGACACATTACCTGACTTAGGAAATGGTTACCCACTCCCCAAAAAAAATCACCTTAAAATCCTAACAATAAAATTACATTTTGAGTGAATTAAGATAATAAATAAGAATCCAGCACATAATGATGAAGGGTCTTGGGGCGGTAGGGGTCGAGGAGAACTGAGCAGACATTGCTTCAGAAAAGCTGAGCCCACAAATACCAATGCCTGTGGCCCAAGGCTTGAAAGAGTTCAGCTCTGGCCTCTACAGGAATTAAAAAAAAATAACAATAGCCACCCTAAAGGACAACACACATAAAGCACTGGACAGTCCTCCTTTCTCTGTTTAAAAAAAAAAAAAGACTGAAGTTTGGTGGGAATTGTGCGCACTCGGATTGAGTCAGAGCTTATAAATACACTGACGCTTGATGGATTTGAAGCGGCCAATATTTTTATCAAGACATCCACCTGGTAGCAAACCCCAAAGACAAGCCTGCACTTCTATTAAGTCCACAATGTTTGCCCTTTTTTTTTTTAAGTGACTAAACATGCTTCCCACACACACACCCTTTTCTCTTCTTTTTCACAACCCAACGACAAGTCTCCCACCCCAGAGCCAAAAAGAGTTTGTCACCCAAGCCCTGCAAAAGAGCAAAGGAAAAGTCCTGACTTTGGCATGGGTCAGAGCTTGCTTAAGTCGGGGTAATAACTGCCCTTCATTTGTGACACAGAAAAGAGTGGACAGACAGCCATGAATAAATAATCTCCTTGGATTTAGGAACATGGAACAATTCTTTCCAATGAAAAGAGGGAAGGGAGATAGGAGAAAACAGAGGGAGGACGGCACCCCCCCCTTTTCCTCTTGCAATCCCAAGGCCTCAAATGAGTCTTAGAAACCACATAAAACTTACAGCAGCCATGCAAAAAGAATTAAAATGAGAATGGAAAATAGCATTCCATTCGCACGTGCCTGGTACGCTTGGGGACACTTTCAAAGCCCTGAGGACAAGGGCAGATCAGAATCAAGGTTAACAAGAATGGACAGAAATAATGGGGCCAGACCAGTGTTTGAAAAACATATATCTATACTATAGATACATAGATAGAGTTAGATGATAGATTCATTACTTTCACAAGGCCTTAGTCAATCTGTTGCTTTTTATTTGTTCGTTCGTTTTCCTGGTTGAACCCAGGGCTAGGGTGCTATCCCTGAGCTTGGTGCTCAAGGCTAGCCCTCTACTACTTGAGTCACAACTCCACTTCTGATTTTCCGGTGGTTCATTGGAGATAAGAATCTCATGGACTGTCCTGCCCGGGCTGGCTTTGAACCACGATCCTCAGATCTCAGCCTCCTGAGTAGCCAGGATAACAGGTGTGAGCTGTGGACGCCTGGCTCTAACTCCCCAGCTCCCCTCCACAGGCCTGTAAGGGATTTAACATAATAGAACCACCGAGGTGGGGGGGGGGGGCGGCACATCTCTCTTTCGGATTCTCTACTTGTTTCTCAGTTTCCCCAAGAGGGAGCCCAGCTCTGGGTGAAATATTCCTCCACATCTGTAATGCCAGGCTGGGCACCAGGGGGTGTGGGGTGGGGAGACCAAAGCAGCTGGTGCCTGGCTCCTAAGAAGCTCACTTTAAGAAGGAGGTGACTGCTTTCCTGAACCCCCACCCCAGGGCCACCCACAGGCCTCTTCTCTGATGGCCACACAGCCAGCGTTCTTCCACAGCCTGTCCCTTTAAGTACAGATGGGGCATTGGTTGGGCCCTAGTTCGGTATCTGAATGCAGGTGCTGGCAGGTGCTGCTATGGCAAAACCGGGAGCTCAGAACCTACTTGGGAGATGCTCCCCCCCCCCTGCAGAGAAGGCCTAAGAGATTCTGGGGGAACCTCCTTCTCTGTATCCTCCCTCTCTGTCTTAAACAGCCCAAGACCCCAACCCACTGAAATGGGAAGTTGAGGTACCCCCATCTATAAAAGAGCCTGAAACTCTGGTAGTTCATAGCCAACCCCGGGGGCAGAAGAGTCTGTGAGGCTCTTAGGTCTAATTAAGCACCCAAAAAAAGTGGGGAGGGGAGCAATGGCTCAAGTAGTAAATAACTCAATTACATACCCTGAGTTCAAGTCCAAGAATCAGCATTAAAATAAAAGGATTAAGAACTTATAGAGTCCTTTGAGTATGTGCCTAGAGACTCAAAATGTTCCCCGAATCTTGCGCTCTTCCCCGGTAAGAGCAGGCACTCAAAAATATCAAGTAAAATTTTAAACTAGAAACACAAAGATGTATACCTGCCTGGAGAGAGAGAGAGAGAGAGAGAGAGAGAGAGAGAGAGAGAGAGAGAGAGAGAGTGTGTGTGTGTGTGTGTGTGTGTGTGTGTGTGTGTATAATAGCCTGAATTTCAAGGAATAAAATCATCCATGTCTTCTGATTAGTGAGCCAATGAGAGAAAGAGAGAAAGAGCATAATTCTCCCAGCATTCATATTGTCCTTTAAAATGCAAAATTAGTCATTTTCCTCACTTGGGGGCCAGCCGGGTTCTCTGGAACCTGACAGAGGCAGGTTTTCTAAGTACATTTTCCCTGCTAGTGATGCTGTTAGGAATCAAATGTGGTTTATTTCATTTTAAGTCGTCCTTTTTTCCCTCCTCAATTCAGGAAAAAAAATGAATGTTGGCGCCCGATAAGAAACTATAGGCTGCTTTCAAGAAGGTTACAAGAAAACGGCATCTTGCATTACTAATCCTTTATCTCCATGCTAACAAAAAGATTACTGACACATTTTTGAATGAAAGAAACTAAAATAGCAAACACATCTTAGGGACTGTGTAACTTTCATGCAACACACAAATCAGTTGTTAAAATTTTTTTAAATAAAGAAAAAGAACATAATAATTTTTCCCCCTTTGGGAAGTAAAGAAAGCAACTTTTGAGGATAAGAAAAAAAAAAAACAACCTCCTTTCATAGGATAGAGGTTGAATGAATTTAATGAGCATACTGCTAACTTAACAGATAACATGCTTTCCTTTAAAATAAATAAAAGTCTCATTGTTGTGTTGTGAAGTTGCTGTTTTCACTTTCCTCCCCTCCTGGGGCAAGCTGCATCTCAGAATAACCCCAAGGAGGGGCAGGAAGATGGAATCAGCTGAAACCCCACTCTGTATTTACCAAAGAACCTCACAGGAACCCCAGAAGCAGAGGGGACCGGCTGCCATGTTGGCCAAACCCAGCCCACAGCACAGCATGAGGAAGAGACTAAGGCAGACATGACTACCCAAGGGTGGGCGCCTTAGACAAGTCTCCTCCCTTGGAAGATAGGAAGACAGGGGTGACAGCGGGTGCCGGGTACTGGTGGTTCACGCCTGCCATCCTAGCTTTTCAGAAGGTTGAGATTGGAGGACTGTTGTTCAAAACCATCCGGGGCAGGAATGAGACGCTTATCTCCAATCAACTACCAAAAGTAGAGATGTGCCTGGAATTAGTGGAGGGAGGGGAGGAGAGAGGGAGGGAGAGGGAGGGGAGAGAGGAGGGAGGGAGCCTGGCACTGGTGGCCCAAGCCTGTAATCCTAGCTACGCAGGAGGCTGAGATCTGAGGATTGCAGTTTGAAGCTGGCCTGGGCAGAAAGGCCCCTGAGATCCTTATCTCCAATTAATCACACACACACCCACACACACACACACACACACACACAAAGGCCAGAAATAACACTGTGGCTCAAGAAATAGAGGGTAACCTGGAGCTAAAGGAAGCTCAGAACAGTGCCCTGACCCAGGACAGGTGAAGGGAGGAAAGAAGGGAGGGAGAAACGGAGGGAGGGAGGGAGGGAGGGAGGGAAAAAGCAAAGAAAATAGAGGTTATCAGTCACCTACATCATAGAATTAAATGTGTTGACATCTTTCAGCCCAGTATCCAGCAGCTCTAAATGCCATGTGAAGTATTTGGCAGAATTAATAAGTGGATACTGAAGACACACAACTGAGCCGCACACAACCTAAGAGTTGTTCTCTGCGCTACAAGCTACGGGATGGATGGAGGCGGAGGAAAATGGGATCCAACTGCTTCCCCTTAAAGCCAGCGTGGGCTAGGACAGAAGTTAGAAAGCCCGTAAGGCCAGGTGGCTGACGGTGGGCGCTGTCTCTGAGCTCTTTGACTCAAGGTTACCTCCCTACCGCGTTGAGCCACAGTGCCATTTTGGGTTTTTCTGGCGGTTCACTGGAAACGAGAGTCTCCTGAACTGTTCTGCCCAAGCTGGCTTCGAACCACAATCCTCAGATCTCAGCCTCCTGAGGAGCTAGGACGACAGGCGTGAGGCACCAGTGCCTGGCCTCTTTTGTCCAAATAGTTTCCCGAAGTCCTGTGTCAGGGCTCACAGACGCAGCCACATCTATCTCGTTCATTTCCTGTGAAGAGGCCGAAGTTTTCTCAACCTGCCTTTTTGTTTTGGGTTTTTTTTTTTTTTTTATTCTTTCAACCCTAGAGGAAATATTTAAGCAAGGAGCGGATAATCTTCCTGACAGTTCCAGTGATGTTATCACACTCATTCTTTCCTTCCGGGAGACAGTCTTGAGGAGCACAGAGGGACTCCACCATTCCAACTCACCTAGCAGGGAAAGGGGAAGAGGCCCTTTCATTCTAATTAAATAATCAGTAAACTCCAAGTAGAAGACAACAGTGGGAAGAAAAGCGTTTCTGTGTGAGGAAGACACTTAATGAAAGGAAGCCTCTGGAGAAAAATAACAATAAAACAAGACATGGACTGCAGAAACTGAAAAGCTGGTAATAACAAAGCATTCTCAGTTTGATTCTCTGGCCAGTCTCTTCCTCTGGAGAAACAGGCTTTCCCAGAGTCCAGGTGGACTTGAGACGCTGTCAATCACAAGCACTCCCGCCTCCCCTCCACCACCCATGCTCTGAAACCCAGTTCCACCAATCAGAATTCCCCTAGTGGTTTGAAACCCAGTCTGACCAAATCAGAATCCCCATCTACCTTCCAACCTGCAGCGATGAGTTGCTCAGGGATTGGCCACCGCATTCCAGTGGAGCCAATCAGATCCCTTACCAGGATGCATGTGCAGAGCTCGGCAAGAAAGCAAGTCCCTTGCCTTTGGGGTCATGGGTATGGAAGTAGATGGGAAGAATTCTAGATGGTTCTTCTTCTCAGAGAAGAAAGCTTGTCTGACATGGGGATGAGGGGAAAGGGACAATAAGGTCAAGAAAGTATAATGTTCATTTAGTGGCTATAGCCCTCTAAATTCAAGAGACTTAGCATGCACCATTCTGAACCCTATTGCACTGCTGGTGGAAATAGAAACTAGTCTAGCCACTCCTGAAGGTGGTTTAGAGGTTCCTCAAAAAATAATTTTTAATAAATAAATAAACATAGAATTTTTCAGCCCTACCACTTCTGGGGCATCAACCCAGCACATTACAAATCCAGACACCATAAAGACGCTTGCACAGCCGTGTTTACTGCTGCACTGGTCACAATAGCCTGCTTACAGACGCCGCCCAGACGCCCTGCAACAGATGAGCAAATGAGAAAAAATGTGGTACTTCCATGCAATGAAATTTTACTCATCCATTACAGAGAATGAGATTAGGCCATCTGCGCCGAAATGGATGAGCCTAGAACAAATCAAATAAGTGAGGCAAGCCGAGCCCCGAGACACAGACGGCCCATGTCTTCTCTCACATGTGGAAGCTAAATCTACAGTGCATCTAGAGACATGATAAGCTGTATGGGACTGGAAGCCTTCACACCCAGTCAGAATAAGAGAGGACGTTCTTAGATAAACAAATGCAATCTGCTACTATTCAGTGTGCATTATGGGGGAAATGGATTTGTGGGCACGGATGAGAAGGGGGAACTGGAGGACAGTGAAAAAGTCCCCCCAAAAGAAATAGACTAATTACCTGACTTATGAAATGGTGATCCCGCTGTGTAACACCTTAATAATAATCAAATTGTATCTTAAAAAAAAAAATTCTCCCTAAGCCAGGCACCAGTATCTCACACCTGAAATCCTAGCTTGTAAGGAGGTTGAGATATGAAGATCAAGGTTGAAAAACCAGCCTGAGCAGGAAAGTCTGTGAGACTTTTAGCTCCAATGAGCCACCAGGAAACTGAAAGTTGGGCTGTAGCTCAAGGTGGTAGCTTGTTAATCTTGAGTTAAAAAAAAGTTCAGGGACATTGCCCAGGCCATGAGTTCAAGCCTCATGACTGACAAAAATGAAATAATGAATCCGTGTCTGATTAGACAAATTGACTGTTTTTCCTCTCCCTCCCTCCCTCCCCGCCAACCTCTCTCTCTCCCCCCCTTACTACTGACAGACAAATGAGTATATATACAAGAACAAATTTTGTCACTGTGCAAAGTTAAACTTATCAGGACAAGGAGGGTCCCCATATCCAAGAATTTTCTAGATGGAACATCCTATTGAGATTGCAATAAACCACGTCTCACAGATGTTCGATACAATTCACTGAAATATTTTACTGTCATCCATTCATCTCCACTAATGGGCTCAGGAATGAGATTTAAGGCTGCCGAGAATTAGAGGGAAAAGAAATGAGAATTCTACCAGCTTCCCAAAGTGTCCTTCTGAAGGGAAATTGAGAGAGCCGGGTGTTTAAAAAAAAAAAGAAAAGAAAAATGTCACCTTAGCCGGGCACCGGTGGCTCACACCCACAATCCCAGCTACTCAGGGGGCTGAGATCTGAGGATCACAATTCGAAGCCAGCCTGGGCAGGAAAGTCTGTACGATTCTTATCTCCAATGAACCACCAGAAAACCAGAAGTGGTGCTGTGGCTGCACATGGTAGAGCTCTAGATTTGAGCAAAAGAGCTCAGGGACAGCGCCTAGGCCCAGAGTTCAAGCCTCATGGCCAACACACAATAATGATGATGATAACGATCACAATATCCTGTCACTGGGTGATGAAAAGGAGCAGTTGCCTACCCAACCATCACCCCCCCCCCCCAGGCTGCCACCAGCTCCGTTGCCTATAGAACCCAGGCCTGCGTGGAGCTGATTGGAGGACCAGAAGGAACCGCCCATCCCGTGGATTCTATCATCCCGTTCCAGCATCTGGAGTCACTCATTCAACCCATTATGCCTTGTTGGAAAGTAAAGAGTCCTAGGGTCACGGGCAAACCTGAGAGCCACCTATCAGTCTCTGTCTCTCTCTTACTCTCTTCTTTCCCTTCCTCCTTCCCTCCCTCCCTCTCTTTCCCCCCTCTCTCCTCTTTTCTTTCCTCTCCTCTCCTCTTCTTCTTCTTCCTCTCCCTCCCTCCCTCCCCCCCTCTCGCTCTCTCGCTCTCTGCTCTGCAGCTCTGTTTAAAAGTAAGCACTAACAGCAAGACAAATACAAAGGGACAAATTTTGAAGGCCGATGTGAAGAGCAGGAAGAAAACAACCTAAGGCAAGTATTGTAAGCAAGCTCATTACCGTAATGTGTTTATGGGAATAGAAAAGCCGCTGGAGGATTTTCTCAGAGCCTTTTCAAGCAGCTGGGGCGGGAGGCACACGGGCTGAGCACCTGGATATTCAAGCCACCTGAGCCCCAAGCGTCCATCAAGCCAACCCCTTCCTCCCCCCACACCCCCCAAGCAGAAGCAGCCTCATAGACCATTCCAGGAAGCTAGGGCCTTATTTGTGACCATTTTTCCTCCATTTGGTTTTTTTTTTTTTTTTTTTTTGCCAGTCCTGGGCTTGAGCTCAGGGCCTGAGCACTGTCCCCGAGCTCTCTTTGCTCACAGCTAACTCTCTACCACGCTGAGCCACAGCACCACTTCCGGTTTTCTGGTGGATCATTGGAGTCTCATGGTCTTTCCTGCCCCAACTGGCTTTGACCCTGGAGCCTCAGCTCTCAGCCTCCTGAGTAGCTAGGATGACAGGTACGAGCCACCAGTGGCTGGCTCCGGAGTGTTTTCGTGGAATTATAATCAGTACAAAGACTCAATTACATTTTCTTTTCTTTTTTTTTTTTTTTTTTTGCCAGTCCTGGGCTTGAGCTCAGGGCCTGAGCCCTGTCCTTGGACTTTCTCAAGGCTAGAGCTCTACCACTTGAGCCTCAGCACCACTTCCGGCTTTTTTCTATGTATGTGGTACCGAGGAATCGAACCCGGGTCTTCATGCGTGCTAGGCAAGCACTTTAACCACTAGGCCAAACTCCCAGCCCTCAATTACATTTTCATAGACCCAGGAAGGCGAAACAGCCAGGAATCAAACACTTAGCAAACTAACTTCACAGCCATGTCTTAATGGCGCCCACACGCCTCTCGTGGCAGGTCACAGAATTGCAGGGCTGCAGGTGAAAGGCCCTAACGTGGGTCTTGGGTTTAATTCTGCCTAGCGCTCTCTGACAAGAAGGCTGTGTGCCGTTCCTTTCTGATCTGTACTTACTGTTATGGAGATTTAAAAGCAGGCAGCTGGGTACCCGGTGGCTCACACCTATCATCCTAGCTATTCAGGAGGCTGAGATCCGAGGATCACAGTTCAAAGCCAGCCAGGGGCAGGAAAGACCATGAGACTCTCATCGCCATTGATTTCAAATTTCACACCCTACTTGGAGAGGCTGTGCTTCCAGGGGTTATACAGTGAAAGATCACCCCTTCTCTTTGGAAATGGTGATCGCTGTCACACCGGAGGAAAGGTGTCACTGCAGGGCAGAGAAGCTCCATCCTGAATGGCCCTGCTCCTGTCCTTTCAGGCTGGCTGGATCCATCCGGGCCCTGGATTGAAAGTCTCAGATTGCTTGCCTTTGTGGTGAGGGAAAATGGGAGATGGCAGGGGAGAGGACTCTTTCCCTGGAAATCTTCACACTGTTGGGTTTTGTAGGGGTGAATTCACATTTCAGAGGGTTCCTTCTTTCCGTGGGGAGAGAAGCTGGCTCACAAAGGAGACTCCAACTTGGGGCCTTTGAGCAAAACGTGTGTCCTTAAATCCAGTCTCAAACCAGTCATTCTGAAAGGTGGTAACTACGGGCCGTACACACCACCATCACCCCCAAAAAGAGAGAAAAAAACGCTATAAATGAGGGAGTCGCATCGCTCTCATCCTCTCATGAGCCATCCAAGCATCTGACACAGCTCAAGTCTCCCTGGCAAGTTAGTCACCTTGCCCTAGCAGAAATGAAAAAGCCAGGGAGAACCTAGGTGGGACACTTATGAAAGGGCTTCTGTGATTGGTGGGTTGCAAATGAAAGGAGGTTCCTCATAGGTGAGCAACAGCTCTAACAATCAAGTGCTATTAGAGAGCCAAAAGGAAGAGGTGGGCAAGGGGGGGGGGGGAGATAGCTACAAAACATAAAAACCTGGATCCTAAACCAGGCACTGGTGGCTCATGCCTGTAATCCTTCGGAAGCTGAGGTCGAAGGGTAGGAAAAGTTGGTGAGACTCATTTTCTCTCCAATCAAGAAGCAAAAAAGTGGAAGTGGAACTTAGAGCTCAAGTACTAGCTTAAGGGAAAACGTTCAGGAACAGCACGTAGGCCCTGAGTTCAAGCCCCATCTTTCTCACACTCACACACACACACACACACACACACAATTCCTAAAGAAAAATGCTAATAGCATTCCCCAGTATCTGAGTCACAGATACACAAGCCACACAGGTAAAAAAAAATGTTAAATTTTCAAATAGCTGCACCCAGCCCTCAAAGGAGACAGGGAACTTTTCATCTAGGTAGCAGTCTCTCATTTCAATACGTTCCTCACGTGTCCTCCCTATAGCAAAATGCATACAGGAAGCTGGAACTTGTGTCGTCTAGTGGAGAGGGATGAGGTGGGGGGTAGAGAGATGGAGGGAGGGATGAGGCGATGTGGTACGTACACACACACACACACACACACACACACACGTGAACATGACCTAGGTAAATTGAGAGAAGGGTGCAGTTGGGAGAGACAGAGCATAATGAAGGGGTGACATTGATGGAGATGTAGTATGCTCACAAACTGACATGCTGAACTGAAATCTCTTGGTAGACCTTCTTAAAGAAAAAAGTGTGTGTGTGCGCACGCACGTGTATGTGCCATTTCTGGGGCTGGAGCTCAGGGTGTAGAAGCCGTTCCTGAGTTTATTTTCTGCTCAAGGCTAGCACTGTACCATTTTGAGCCACAGCTCTGCTTCCGGTTTTCTGATGGCTCACGGGACCTAAGAGTCTCACGGACTTTCCTGCCCAGGCTTGGCTTTGAACCGGGATCCTCAGACCTCAGCCTCCTGAGTAGCCAGGACGACAAGTGTGAAGCCCAGGGCACCCAGCTCAAAATCTGTTTTTGAGTCTTTTTAAAAATCTTTCCGAGGGGCTCTGGGTGGAAAAGGGGGTTGGTTTTTCATTTTGTGCTGTAATCTTAATACTTTGCTACCAAGGCTAGAAACTGATCTGTAGTGAGGTCACTCTCCTCTTCCCTCCCTGATCCTGCTCTCCCCTCTCTCGCCTCCCTGCCCAGCTCCCTTCCCTCCTACCCCTCCTCTGCCCTCCCTCCTATTTCCTGGTCAGGCAGGCCCTTAACTGGGCCATCCTCCTGTCTTTGGTGCCCTCTTGTGATCCTTTATTATAACAGCATCTAGGCACATGGGCTGAGAGTTAATCTCCAAGAAGGCATTGAGCCATTGACACTGGACAGCTTTGAACAAAGTCCCTTTAATCTGTTCCTACAGAATGCCAACGAGCCGCTCATCCAACAAGTCAACTACGCTCACTCAAATAGTTCTTCAAACCTGAGCAGCAAGCAGCCAGGCGCCACTGGCTCATAACCTATAATCCTAGCTACTCAGGAGAACTGAGAACCATGAAGAAGACTGTGGTTCGAAGCCAGACGAGGCAGGTTAAGTCCCATGAGATTCTTTTCTTCAAAGAAACAGGAGGGAGGGGAAGCCAGAAGCAGAACCGGAGCTTGGGTCGTAGACTGCCAGCCTTGAGTGAAAAAGCAAAGGCACAGTGCCCAGGTTCTGAGTTCAAATCTCAGTGCCAGCACAAACATACATACACAAAGTTGACTTGTGAAATTTCTGAGAGTTCAAAATCGTCACCAGACAGTCAGCTGATTGTTTCTTTAGCAAGTTAGCCCCTGAGGAAATAGGAAAAAAGATGTATGTGGGGCGGGGGAGGGGAGAGTCTTTCTGTTTCCTGTAAAGATGTGATTTGTAAGAACTTGAATATTCAGAGAAACTTTAACAATGGACTCAAAATTTTCAAAGCGAACAAAAGCTCTCAGTGTGATATTTTGGCCGCATTAAAAAGGCAAAGATAAATGGTTATCAGAGTTTTAAGACAGCCCACAGAATAGGAGAAACATCTCCGCAAGCTAGTCACCAAACAAGAGATGGATATCCAGAATAGAGAAAGAGCTCCAAAAGTTAAACCCCAATTAATAAGCAGACAAACGAATTAACCCATTTTGAAAAGGAAAGGCCTACATGGTCAATAAATACTTGAATAAATGTCCGACATCCTGAACCAAAAGAGAAGTTTCTATATTGAGATTCCACCTCATCGCGCTCCAGAAACTGAACAACACACAGCAAGGATACAGAAGAAATCCAACTTCTACACATTTTCTCAAGCTCTACACCCCACCCACCTCACCCAATAGGAAATAAGTCATTTAAACAGGCATCATTTTCAGTCATCAATAAATGACTATAATCTTCAGGCTCATGGTTTCACTGGAGAAGGCTACCAAATGGTTACAGAAGAATGACTTCTGATTTTACACAGCGTCTTTCTAGGGACTAAAATAGAACCTAACAGTACTTCCCTGCTCATTTTACAAAGCTAGGCTTTCCTCGATGCCAAATCCAGTCAGACAGGCAGGCTGGCAAGGCAGAGACCAGACAGACCAGACAGATGGAGGGGAGAAAGAAAGGAAAGAGCAAATGGAAGGGAAGAGGGAAGGATAGGAAAGGAAAAGGAAAAGAGAGAAGAGAGGAGAGGAGAAGAGGAAAAAGAGAGGAAGGGAAAATAACCAACCTGTATTCCCCATTCTTATATAAAAATCTTAACATGACATTGGCAAATAAAAGTCAGCAGTACCTAAAATTACATAACTTAACCGATCGAGGATATTTGTCTCAGGAATGAAAGATGTCCAACAATTTAACTCTTTGTTTAAACTTTTTTTAATCTCTTAAAAAAAATTAGGAATAGAGCCCAGTGTCATTGGCTCACGCCTGCTGTCCTAGCTATTCAGGAACTTCTGAGGATCGAGGTTCAAAGCCAGCCTGGGCAGGAAAGTCTGTGAGACTCTTATCTCCAGTGAACCACCAGAAAATGGGAAGTGGTGCTGTGACTCAAAGTGGTTGAGCTCTAGTCTTGAGCACAATTGTTCAGGGACAGCATCTAAGCCTTGAGTTCAAGTCCCACGACTGACAAGAAAGAAAGAAAGAAAGAAAGAAAGAAAGAAAGAAAGAAAGAAAGAAAGCAAGCAAGCAAGCAAGCATATCGAATTTCCTTGACTTCATACAGAATATATACCCCAAAAAAACCTTACAGTCAACATTCAGTGAGCTGCAAACAGGGGTGGGATATTTTGATGTGGAAGAGACAATCAATACCTATTCTTGATTCTGCTCTGAGGACCTTTTCATTGCCTCTTCCTCCTACCCCAAAGTTAAGGTGTTTTACACCATGTCTTTCCAGCTAGACCTTGAGAGAATAAGGAGAAACCTAAATCCCTAATTCTCCCAACGTTTGCATTTTTTTTAAGCCATTTGGGAAACTTATGCCTGGAATTCTTTTTTCTTTCTTCTTTTTTTTTTTTTTTTTTTTTTTTTGTTTAGCAACTACTGGGCTTGAACTTACGCTGGCATCTACTGCTTAAGCCAGGCCTCCAGTTCCAGCTTTTCACTGGTTCATTAGAGGTAAGAGTCTGCTGGCTTTTGTCCGCCTGGGATGGTTCTGAACCCCACTCCTCAGATCTCAATCTCCTGAGCAACTAGGACATTTAGGGGGTTGAGAGTTATGACCCCAAACACCTATCTGACTCACTCCCTCTCCCTGCCCCCCAAATCTGTGCACTATTAGAACAGTATATTGAAGTCATGTGCCATCCATCAGTTCTATCTGGGTGCCACTCTTGCATTGATCTGGAATCAGCTACCTATCCTTCTTCATGCAGGTCTTATCATTGCTTTGAGATTCCATTTCCTCTGGTTAAAGCATAATTCACTAATTACAGCAAGAACTCCTATTACATTGGTAATAAGGGTGTGATGTAGACTATTGGAAGAGAACATTGTTGCTTTTAATTTTCTAGCTATGTGCTCATCAGAACTAGGTTAACAGCATTCCAGTAACTCCTCTAATCCAAGAAATTCACAGGGGTCCTTAGGGAATGTAATTTAATGGCCAGATAAGGCAAATGTGTAATTAGCGTATCAAGTGGCTTATATGGAATTAAGTCTTTCCAAAGTACTTGGAAGGTTCTTGAAAACACTTTGTCCCCAAAGGTAGCTCACCCTGGGCAGGATCGGATGTGGGACTCTGTCAGTAGAGATTCCTGCACCCACCATGGCCCCTGGTTGGTTCTAAAGCTATGGGATTGTGTGTGTATGTGTGTACATATGTGTGTATGCACACGTACACGTGCACGCACACAACAGCCACAAGGCTTGAACTCGGGGTCTGGGCGCTGTCCCTGAGCTTCTTTTGCTCAAAGCTAGTAATCTACCATTTTAGCCACAGCTCTACTTTGGTTTTTTTTTGGGGGGGTGGGGGGATAGTTTAGAGGAGATAAGAGTCTCACAGACTTTCTGCCTGGGCCTGGCTTTCAACCTCAGATCTCAGCCTCCTGAATAGCTAGGATGACGGGCGAGAGCTACAGGCACATCCGGCTGGAATCAATATTCTAGAAGGTGCCTGGGAAAGCCCAGGAATCAGTCCAGTAATGTTATCACCGATTCATCAACAAAGAATGAAAAGCTGCAAATACAGCTGTGATTCAACTAGCAGAATGCCAGCCTTAAGTGAAAAAGCTCAGAGACAGTGCCCAGGCCTTGAGTTCAAACCCCAGCACACGCACACACATGCACACATGCACACATGCGCACACACACACACAAGCTAATTTTGCTTAAGACATATTTCCTAAACCCTGTACAGTATATCTTGTCACCAGATTTGATCTTACGTAGGGTTTCCAAGACATAAGTTGCATATATCAAACTATTATATATACGTAAATATGCATGTACACATACACATGCATACATCCATACACACATGTGCCTATCTATGCATGTGTGTGCGTACATCTGTACAGGCATCTATACATGCACATATGCACGCATATGTACAGGTACGTGTGTACATGTGTGTTCGTGTGTCTATACATGCATGTATGGTCATGTGTGCATGCATATATATGCAAACACTTTGTAGCCATGCATACTTAGAAACAGACACAACATGTCTCTAAATCCCTGAATTTCTCATTTTTAATCTAGATACCTTTGACCCCATGTTCTCAGAGGCCAAGCAGCACACACGTGTGTATTTCTCAGCACGAGGCATGAGTCCACACCCACGCATGCGCACGCACACGCGTGTAAATCTTGTTTTCCCCCTATCGTGTACATAGCTCAGAAAGTTTGTTAGAAAGAACCAGCCTGGTAATAATTCACAGTGCCTCATGTATAATAAACAGAAATGCAGTGGTTTTATGATGAATTGCCGGCGTAACACGGGGACATCCTCTTTGCATTTCAATACTACAAGTGTCAGATTCTTATTTCATTACTCGCTGGCACATTAGTGGACGGTTTTTAATTTCTTTTTTTTTTTTTTCTGTCCTCCCCGTTAGCAAAGCTCCCTGGAGACCCTCCGCTCTTGCACTCTTGCCACACTGCATCTGGTACAAGGTTACATTCTCTCTCTCTCTCTCTCTCTCTCTCTCTCTCTCTCTCTCTCTCTCTCTCTATATATATATATATATATATATATATATATATATTAATGCTATAGTATCTGGGTTGCACTCGAAATGTGCTGAATTAACAAAATAAATGACAGTGTACTTCCAGCAGTTCTAGCTAGTGTGTGTGTGTGTGTGTGTTTCAAAGCACAAAATTCCTCTTGCTTCCATTGAATTCCTTCTTGAAAAAGAAGTGTACTGGCAGATTGGAGCCCTTTTATTGATAAACTGGAGGCTTTGCTCAAGGTTTGGTGTGCATGTGTGTGTGTGTGCATGTGTGTGTGCGTGTGTTGTACACAGTCCTGGGACTGACAGGAAAGTCCCCGTGAGACTCTTAGCTCCAATTAACCACCAGAAAATCAGAAGTGATGCTGTGGCTCCAGTGGTAGAGTGCTAGACTTGAGTGAAAAAGCTCGAAGGACAGTGCCCAGGCCCTGAGTTCAAGCCCCGGCCTTGGCACTGGCTGGCACGCACGCACGCATGCGTGTGTGCACACACACACGCACACACGTGTTCCAATCAGCCCTGAGACATCTTACTCATCCCTGAATCCAACTCACAGCCAAGTCAGGTGCCACACTCGCTCTGCCCCCCCTCCCCGTTTCCGTCACCACTCCGCTGCCCATAGCTCCAAGAATGGTATCGGCTGACAACTGGGCAATGGTCTTGCCGAGTCCCTCCAGCACAGGGTCTGGGAAGGCTGGCACTGCCCAACACTGGCTCCACAGGCTGGGGATGGTAAAGTAGGTCACGCCCCTGATAGGTCTTTCCTGCAGCAGCTCTGGAGTTGCCTCTGACCTTCAATCTACTCTGCTCTAGTCAGGCTTATCCTGCCTCCAGCCTGGAGCTTGACTCACCCTACCCTGCAGCCGACTTTACACACAGAAACTTAGCTCCAGAGACTTTAAAGGCTTGAGTTCCCAGCTGGGATCTTCCTGGATATTTCCCCACGCCCTATTCCTACTCCAGTAGCTCCAACAGCTGAAGGAAGCCAGCTCCTTGGCTTCCTGCCTTTTTAGTCCTGTGTCTACCATTAGACACCCATTTGTTTTCCTTTGTGTTTTCCTTGAACTCAGGGCCTGAGCTCTGCCCCCCAGACATCTTCTGCTCAAGGCTAGCACTCTACCACTTTGAGCCACAGGGCCACCTTCCAAGCTCTCTGGTGGTTCATTGGAGATAGAGACTTTTCTGCCCTGGTTGTCTTTGAACCACGATCCTTAGATCTCAGGCTCCTGAGAATTAGAATGACAGGTGTGAGCCTCCAGCGTGCAGCTTCTAGGTCAGGGATCTCCCTAGGTTTATCTTTGGCAGAGCTGCTCACATACAAGCCACCATCAAACTGGCATTTATAGCACTATACTGGCCTGAATTCCAGACCCCTACCCTTTAGCCTGGTCCTGGATGCCAACCCATCGCTGGTGTGACATCTTTCACCTTCTCCATGGCAGAAGAATCTGGCTCTGCCTTCCTGCAGGGCCACGCCAGACAAAGAATACACAGGCTACAGTACAGCCTAGATTTTTTTTTTCAAGTTTCTCCCGGAAAAAAAAAATAAGGAAATCGTGAAATGTCCCACTGGAGCCAGGAGGCAATCTCTTCTAGTCCAGTCTCGTGCCCCAAAGCCAGTTGCTTGGGCTAGAAGATAGCAGACCCCACACTGGGCTGCAGCTAGCGGACTCAGAAAGAAGTAACAAATTGACAACATTCAGAAGGAAGATTCCTCATTTCCAGTGGCCTCATCTCTACCCTGTGGTATAATGCACCTCCTGCCTTATTAACGTCTTACATAGAGTGTGTGTGTGTGTGTGTGTGTGTGTGTGTGTGTGTGTGTGTGTGTGTGTGTGTGTGTGTGTTGAATTGAAAGGAAAAAGGAGGGGCCAGGAGACGCTTGTACCAGACTCTAGAAAAATGTGTGGCAGAGATGAATTGTTAGACCTAAAATAGCAATTTTTTTCCTGAGGGAAATGTATGATGTTCACTCTTTTTCAAAAAGAAAAAAAAATTAATACAGACCAAATGACATCATCTCGGGTCAGGCAGAGGAGAAGGAAGGGAAGAAAAAAATGGAGCAGATGAAGACAGGAATACAGACTAGAACTTCTAAAAACCTAAGTCTACCACACTCATACTTTAAGTGCAGAAAGAATTAGACACGGGCTGGCCTCATTAAAGCGTCTGAACTATCTACCACACTGCAAATACCAGTCACCAGAGGTGATGGGGGGGAAAAAAAGAGCATTTGCAGAGTCCAGTCTGCCCCTTTCCTCAAGGTATAATAATTGTGAACTAGGACTGTCTCTGTTCACACTGAATTTAGCATGATTCCCCCTGGCAAACGCCAGCCAGTCCCCACCCCAGCCTGCAAATTCCCAGGCCCCCAGCTCCTTCCACCACCCCCCCAAATCACAAGCAGTCAGATGTACCACGAAGCCCTGGCTGAGAATATTGCTGCAATTCCAATCACAGAATCCATTCCATAGAGTTTAGGCAGAGAAAGGAGAGAGACCCATTGATGTACTTATGTTTTAAAGGTCATGAAATTCTACTACAAAATCCTAAGAGGAAGGCACGATGGCTTTGATACCGGGCCTCGTTTCTTGGAGGTGGTATCTAAGCACTGCTCTTTAGTCTCTGCGGATTGCCTTTCCCTAATCTTCGATGTGAGTTACTGAGGAACTGCATTACAGCAACATGGAGAATCTAAACAACTGGCTTTTCATCCCCAAGGTCAATGCCACACTCCCAAAGAATGGGACCTGACTCCCCCAGCTTAGGTGAAGAATTATTCTTAAACATGTGCTCGCACACCTAAGAATGTTCTCCACTTCCTAGATGACCACTAGAGAAAATCTGGGCTTAAATTGCATTGGAAAGGAAAGACATTTTTTTTTTTTTTTTGCCAGTCGTGGGCTTGAGCTCAGGCCCTGAGCACTGTCCTTGGGCTTTCTCAAGGTTAGAGCTCTACCACTTGAGCTTCAGTACCATTTCTGGCTTTTTTTTCTATGTATGTGGTACCAAGGAATCAAACTCGGGTCTTCGTGCATGCTAGGCAAGTACTCAACCACTAGGCCAAACTCCCGGCCCCAGGAAAGACATTTTTGAAAAGAAGAATGATGATCATGATGACGACAGCAACAAAGAGGTTTTTTTTTTTTTTTTTTTTTTTGCCAGTCCTGGGCTTGAGCTCAGGGCCTGAGCACTGTCCTTGGACTTTCTCAAGGCTAGAGCTCTACCACTTGAGCCTCAGCACCACTTCCGGCTTTTTTCTATGTATGTGGTACCAAGGAATCGAACCCGGGTCTTCATGCCGAACTCCCGGCCCCCAACAAAGAGTTTTAAAAGGTGAATATTTAGCCAAGTGCTGGTGGCTCACGCCTGTCATCCTAGCTACTCAGGAGACTGAGATCTAAGGATCGTGACTGAAGCCAGCTCTGGCAGAAAAGTCTTAATTCCAGTTAACCATGAAAACCAGATGTGGTGCTGTGGCTCAAGTGGTTAGAGCACTAATCTTGAGAAAAAGAAAAAACTCAGAAACAGTGCCCAGGCCCTGAGTTCAAGCCCCCTGACAGACTAAAAAACAAACAAAAACGTATTTCCAAACAAGGCCACTTTCTGTGGGATTAAACCTGAGTCCCATTCGACTTTTCCTTCTAATTTACCTGGAAAATTGTCCTGTGGATTCAGATGTGCTGTTTTTTTGTGGTTTTCTTTTTTCAATTTGTAAAATGCTTCATTTAGCATGCAGTGCACAGTAAACATTTTTCTCTGATGATAATGGCAAGTAATTACAGAAACTTCACAACTTCTGTGCCTTGGACTCATACAATGTAAGGTAGACGTGCTCGCCCGTGGCTCTGAGACCAGGTTTAAGTGGCTTTACAGGGAACAAAGAGTGAACAGAAAAGATAACAAAAAAACTCAGCCCAGCTTCTCCAAGCCCCCCTTTCCACCAGTGTCTGCAGTGTCTGAGCCTACTTTGTGCACAGCTAAATGGAAGGTCGGAGGCGGACACAATTAACTGGCTTATAAGCAGTTCTCCCAAATGTGAGTCCTAGCCTTTCTGGAAGAGGCTTACACACACACACACACACCCCAGTGACCACACTGACACTCACCATAAACCACCAAGATCTACCTCAATGTGAAAATCATCACCCAAGACAGAAGGTAGGCCCATGGCTCAAGTCGTCTCCTTTCTTAACTCCAGTGCCCTAATATCAAGGGGCCCAAGGAGTAGAGGAGAGGAGGATCTTGGAGTGTGTGGCTTTCTATCATATGGGCCAATCAGGAACTCACAGGCTTGGCTTTGGTGGGTAGAGCTCACAGTCGTGCCATCCATCACAAATGCTGGATTGGACCTGAACTGCAAAAGGCTTTCCTCTCCAGCATAATTCCTCATGGCTGAACAGTACTTCTGGGTTTTGGCTCAGAACAGTTCTTCCACGTTGTTTCTCCAATCCTAGGAAAGCTCCTGAACCCACAGGCCAGGCCCAGCAATCTCTGTGGCCTCAGCCTTCATGGGTTTGATTGAATATAAAGGAACTTATTCAATGAGATGCAGTCATTCATTTTTTAAAAAAAAATGGGTTTGTAGGACTTAAATGTTGCACCCATCCGATGTAGGAGAAACTGAAAATTTAGGTAACAGATTCCAATCAATCTAAGTATTTATTACTTGGGAATATGGAGACAAGGAGAGCCGAGGGTGAGGTTCAAATGGTAGAGTGCTTGCCTTAGAAGCACAAGGTCTTGAGTTCAAAGTGCTACCAAAATGAGGAGGGGGAGGAGGAGAAAAGAGAGGAGAAGGAGGAGGAAGAGAAGAGGAGGAGGAAGAAGAGGAGGGGGAGGAGGGAGGAGGAAGAGGGGGAGGAGGAAGAGGAGGAGAGAACAGGGATGTGCTAGGAGTTGATCTACCAGCCTAAGGATGCTGAAGAGGAACAAGAGTCTGACTTTCTACACTGGGCCCGTTGCTTTGGGTCTTCATGATTCAGCTTCACCATTGTAAGGTGTCTTCTGCTGGTACCACCACCCGCTCCATCCATCTTCCTCACGCACCGTGCTATTTACTGTCAACAATTCCCTGCATTAGATTTTCTTTCTCTCTCTCTCTGTCTCTCTGTCTCTCTCTGTCTCTCTCTCTGAATACCTGTGGTGACAGAAGATGGTGGGATGAGCAGGAAGAGGCCTTTTGACTTTCCCCATTGATCATCCACCATTGCATTTTTCCCTCTCTTCCCCGTCCTCCGTCGGCCGTGGTTTTTGTTTTAGAGGCTGGCGGGTCTGTGGAGCTGTGGAAATACCTAAGGTGGCCACTTCAGCCCGCAAGGTGGGCGCCAAAGGAACCACCACCAACTCTGCCCAGCGTCTCACACAAAGCAAAGGGGAGAGGGGGGTGGTGAGGAGACAGGGCCCGCGTTCCAGCCGCGTCCCTGGCGGCTGGATTAAGAATGGTGATGGGCAAGGAAGACCCGGTGCCAATTAATTCCAGAACGTAATTTGTCGCCTGGGCCTTCTCTCGTCGACAGTCCTGGACTGCTAACAAACCATGACACGGCTCTCATTTCTCCTTTGCCCCCATACTTTATTAAAACCTAGAGTGGGTTCCATCAAATATCCCTTTAAGGGAAAAACAGAGAAAAAGAGAGAGAGAGGAAGGAGGGACCGGGGAGGGGGGAGAAATGGAACAATATTTGTCTCCATGCATGATGAAAGATCAGAGTTTGCTGGATAAAGAAGGGGGAAGGGAGATTCTTTTGGAAAAACACACATACACACGCACAATTTCTCTTTTGCAATGACCTCCTTCTGCCCCATCCATCAGCCTGGCGTTGACTTATTCTAACTAGCTGATTTCCTTTATTCCGTCTAACAGGCCCATCACACACAATCTGCATGCCAATTACTGGCACAGACCCCTTGATACCAAAAAATGGAAATTAGCTGTCAAGAAAAGATTTCAGCTGCCCATGTCCCCTCTGCTTCCTCTCTATTTCCAGCTCATATGTTTGCCCTCACTCTGTTCTGTGCCTGCCTCTCGCCAGGGAGTTGGCCCAGTGGAGGGAAGGGGGGGAAGTCATCTAAAAAATACAAACATCTTTTATTGTTATGAGTATTACTTGCTGACTTTTTCAGTACAATGTGAAATTCGCCAATGGGCAAGAGCTGCTTAGGGCAAAAAAAAAAGAGTGAAGAGGTTGGGGGCCGGGGGAGGTGAGAGAGGTTGATTTCTTATAATTGCTTTTCTTAGGGAGCAGATCAAGGCCTCCCATGAAAGGACAGGAAAAGAATTGTGTGGCTAAGGAGGAAGAAAAGGAAGAGGATTCTGGAACAATCCTGGACTTGGCATTGAGAAAGGGCGGAGGCAGAGTTGAAGGGAAGAGGTGAGATGAGTTCCACGAATTAGCGTGCATTTCCGCTTTGCATCCAAATCACAAAGCACAAAATGGCCAACCTGGACAGCTTCCCAAGACAGGAGAGCTCCCCACTGTTTCCCCAAAAACCCCAACATGCCACCGGCCTCAAGGCTACTCTGCCATGCTGCTCTCTTCAGAAGAGGGTATTTTACCATCCATCTCCTCTTCTTTCTCTCCCAGAGAATGACCCAATTCAGTACCTGTCATCTGAGCTACTCAGGAAGCTGAGATCTGAGGATCTAGGTTCAAATCTAGCCTCAGAAAACAGGCTCTATGGCCGGGATTTTGGCCTAGTGATACAGTGCTTGCCTAGCATGCACGAAGGTCCGGGTTTAATTCCTCGGTACCTCATACATAGAAAAAAAGCCAGAAGTGGCACTGTGGCTCAAGTGGTAGAGATCTAGCCTTGAGAAAGCCCAAGGACAGTACTCAGGCCCTGGGCTCAAGCCCAGGACAGGCCCCTGCCATGAGGCCAGGGGCCAATGGCTCAAACCTGCCCTCCTAGCTACTCCGGAGGCTGAGATCTGAGGGTTACAGTTACAGTTTGAAGCCAGCCAGGACAAGAAGGTCCGTAAGACTCATCTCCAGTGAGCCACCAGAAAACCGGAGTGGCGCCGTGGCTCAAAGTGAGAGAGAGCGATCCTTGTGCAGAATCAATCAGGGTCAGTGCCCAGACCCTCAGTTCAAGGCCCACAACTGACCACTACCCCCAAAAAAACATAATATGGTGCGTTAATTAATTCTGTGGGATGTTCTGCGTGCTTGTGCATTATTGAGCTGACAGAGCTAGCTGTGTGGTCCTTGTGACTCTTGGTGTCGGCACGGCTTTAGAACGTGTGGAGTTGTGCTGAAAAGTGGAGAAAGGTCAAGAATAGGTTTCCCCTAGCTACTTGGAAGGTGGAAATCAGGAGGATTGTGGTTCAAGGCCAGCCTGGTCATACACATCACCCCACCCCACCCCCTTTTCAACCAACAGCTGTGCACCGTGAGGCCTGCCTGTTGTATGGCTACACGAGAGACTGAGCTCGAGATTCTATTCTCCAAGTTACTGAGGGTGGGAAAAGTCTGCGAGACTCCATCTCCACCGCCAGGTGGCAGTGCCGGCCTTGTGGCCCTTCCTTTCATCCCAGCTCTAATCGAAAGGCGAAAATAAGTAAATCACAGTGGAGGGGCCTATCTGGACAGGAAGCAAGACCCAACATTTCAGATAGCCCACATACGTACATCAGACAGGGGCCGGGAGTTTGGCCTAGTGGTAGAGTGCTTGCCTAGCATGCATGAAGACCCGGGTTCGATTCCTCGGTATCACATACATAGAAAAAAGCCAGAAAGCGGTGCTGTGGCTCAAGTGGTAGAGCTCTAGCCTTGAGAAAGCCCAAGGACAGTGCTCAGGCCCTGAGCTCAAGCCCAGGACTGATGATATATATACATCATCAGGACAGCATGGCGTCATGAGCTAAGTGAGTTCTGGAACTATGGAGAGACAGGTAAGTAACCTAACCCACACAGACGTGATAGACAACGGTTTGTGACATGACCAGACAGGACCAGGCAACACAGGCTTCCAACTTCTCATTCCTAGGTACACTGAGGCTCTCGGTTTCAAGCCAACTCAGGCAGACAAATCCGAGAGACCCTCATCTCCAATTAGCCAGCAAAAATCCAGAAGGGGGGGGGGTGTAGCTCAAGCAGCAGAGCACCAGCCATGAGGTAAACAAACAAAAAACAACCAGAGACTTTAAGGCCCTGAGTTCAAGTCCTGGTATTGGCCAAATCTAAATCTAGCTCCACTGGTCACAGTAAACCTCAGCAGCGGGTAACAGAGGCCTCTTGGGGACCTGGCGTCCTTACCTTGTTTGATGGGTCTCTGGAGAGAAGGTCAGCAGAGGTCAGAGGACAAGGAGCCCAGTCTGTACGCACAAGTCTCAGATTCTTGGGGGCCAAGGGTTCAAGACCCAGCCTAAAGAAGCTGACTGAGTGGACAGGCCAGGGTGTAAGGAAAAGTCTGAAGACTCCAGGCAAACCAAATCTAGCCCGTTCCTGGCGTGGGCCTTGCTGGATTTGGAGGCTGTGCAGGTAGAATGAGTTCAGGGCTTAGAAAATTGTTTTCCAGGCCAGCTCACGAACTCCAGGCTGTGGCAGGTGGGGATTCGTCCATCCTGGAACGGCCTTTGATGGGATGAACCCCAGAGCCATGCGCCTGACCATGGCTGGCACTCCAGCAGTGACCCCTCCGGGTGTGCAGGGTAGCATGAGGCAGATAGGGAGGCCGGAAGCAGGGATCCCGACTGCCCCTGGTGGTGAGGGCTTGCGGGCACTCACACAGGCCAGGTGTGGAGGCTCACACCTGCAACCCCAGCTCCTCCCCGAGGAGCTGCCCCTCAACCAACCAACAAACCAATAAAACGCCTGGACGTGGTGAGTCAAGGCTCTAATCCCAGCTACGGGACAGGTGTGGCGGGAGGCGAACCGAGAAACCCTACCTGACAATTAAACAAAAGCCACCTGCTCATCTAACAAGAGCCCCCCACTGGATGAAAGGGGTTCCTTTACCTAAATATAACTGACCCCCAAATCACTCCACATTCTAGGCCTAGGATAACCTTGCAGGAAGCCCTATGGCAGGGGGCACTGAGTAGAGAGGCCGCCTTCACCTCTCCCTCAGGGCCCCAGCCCCGTGTGTCATTAAGAGCTAACTCCACAGACCTGGCTGTTTACTTTGCCATCCCTGCCAGCTGGAACGGAGGCCGGCACTGCCACCTGGCGGTGGCTATGGAAACCACAGGTGGCTCTGGCTGGAGCCTGGAAAGTCCCGGGTATTTATGGATAATGGAAAAGAAGGGAAGTTTTGTTTCCTTGAGCAGTGTGGGGGCTAGGCGGACCCCGAATGCCATGTGCAGATAGCTCAATTTGAAGCCAGGCACCAGTTGCCTTGGTTTTCATGGCAGTCAACTGGGCATCAATCTACATTACCAGAAGTCATACAGGAAAGAAGCAATTACGGATTAGCTTAAGTCTGGAGAAAATTCAGCATTTCCCAAAGCCAACGGAGAGCTAGAGGCGTGGCTAGGCGGTACAGCACCTGCCTGCGATGCAAAGCCTTGAGTTCAAAGCCCTAGCACCACACCAAAACAAAGTTATAAACTAGAATCAGTTCACACAGACAAGAATATGTAACCAGATTTAGCAGGTTCTATCACCATCACTTTTTCACCGACTGAAACACGACTCTCCCCTCCACTCCCCTCTAGAAAGATGGATGGAATGTGAACTTTAAACAACACTTTACCATCTCTGGGCCGTGTGCTCCTACAGAATCCGTTTATAACAACTGTCTCGCACACCCTCCTGATTAGATTACAGCTATAGAATGTTCTGGAAAGAGCCAGAATCTTCCCTGAAGTCAGTTATATAGTCTTCCAAATTCCTGCCAAGAGGTGGGGGGAAGAGATTTCCTCCTGAACCCTGGCCCTGAGAAACTCTGAAGAAAGTCAGTCTAGCCCAAGATCGTGATGGAAACAGAAAAAAAAGGAAATGTTTTTATATAATATTTAAGTAACAGGAATGGAGGGAAAGACAGAGAGAGCAAGGGAAGGGTGACAGTCTCAAAAAAGAAAGGTACTCATTACCTAATACGACAACCCCTCTGTACATCACCTTTTTTTGGTCATGGGGCTTGAAGTCTGGGCCTGGGCACTGTCCCTGAGCTCTTCAGCTCCAGATTATCACCCTACCTTGAGCCAATCCCCACTTCCAGTTTTCTAGTAGTTAACTGAAGATAAGAGTCTCACCTTCTTTAGTGCCCAGGCTGGCTTTGAGCCGTCATCCTCAGATCTCAGCCTCCTGAGTAGCTAGGATTACAGGCGTGAGCCACTGCACCTGGCAAATATCAATTTTTAAGTTTGTTTTTTTAAGCCAGGCACTGGTAGCTCACATCTGTAATCCTGGCTACTTAGGAGGCTGAGATCTAAGGAGTGCAGTTCAAAGCCAGCCATGAGGCGTTTTGTTGTGTGTGCCAGCTCTGGGGCTTTCACTCAGGGCCTGGGCACTGTCCTTAAGCTTTCTCAAGGCTAGCGCTCTACCCCTTGAGCCACAGCACCACTTGTGGCTTTTTCTGTGTATGTGGTACTAAGGAATCGAGCCTGGGGCTTCGTGCATGCTGGGCGAGCACTCGACCACTAGGCCACACTCCCAGCCCAGCCGTAAGACTTATCTCCAATAAATCACAGAAAAAGGCAGAAGTGGAAGTGTGGCTCAAGGGGTAGAGCACTAGCCTGGACAAAGAGTTTAGGGATAGTCCCCAGGCTAGGTGAAAAGAAAAGAGAAAGAAGGGAGGGAGGGAGGGAGGGAAGAGAAAGAGAGAGAAGTGTAGGGGGATGCAACCCAGAGGAAAGGGGTAAACTGAGGCAAAGGCCAGGGCAGGAAAGAGAGCCAGGGACGACAGCAGGTGGTGGGTGCACTACTGGTCACACAGCTTTGTCTGGGGCTGAGCTGCAGGCCCCTCCTTCTGGGCCATCCGCCTGCCTGCACTGGCCAGAAGCGCAGGGAGGGCGTCCAGAGCTCATGGCCACAAGGTGGCGCTAGACACCCGTGGGCCTAATGAGAGCCCTGCCTTCTGGGTGATTCCCATAACCCCAGCCTGCCCCCTCAGACGCCACCCCGAGCAGAGGGTTCATAGGGAGCACAGAAAGCAGGGAGGGGAGAATCCATGGAATTCTCCTCGTGTCTTCGCAGGGCTGGGATCCCGGGCGTGTACCACCGCACCCCGCTAAAACTTCTCTAAGAATTGGAAAGAACTGGCAGGGCGGGCAGGCTGTCTGTTGGTCCATCTCAGCTTCCCAGACTTCTCCTTGGGCCTCTTTATGTGCCAGTGGCCTGCACCTCACCCCAGCCATTGATGGGCCCCGGATTCTCTGGGTGGACAAACCCCGGCCAGTGCCAGCCTTTCTTTCTTGGATTGGTTGTAGACTCTTGTTAAATGAGCCTAATTAGTTAAAGCTTTGTTTTCCAGCCCAACCCAAATACAAGTGTTGACCAGCTTCAGACGGTGATTCTCCTACCTCTTTATCACTGTGCCATGGGGATCTTGTGCTGCCAGAGGCTATAGCCCACCCAGGCCTGCTCTGGGCCCTGGACTCCATGGTGCCTCGCTCTCTCCCCCCAGGGGGTCTTTGAGACTTTTCTGGACTCAAGGCTGATCGTGGAAATAAAATCCTAAAGACCACTTTGGTCAGGAACCCAAAAGATTCCTCAGGGGAACACTGTACGATGGATGGATGGATGGATGGATGGTCAGTTGTGAGGCTTGAACTCAGAGCCTAGGCACTGTCTCTGAGCTCTTCGGCTCAAGGCTAGAGCTCTATCACTTGAGACACAGCACCGCTTCCGGTTTTCTGGCGGCTCATTGGAGATGAGAGCCTCACAGACTTTCCTGCCCCAGCTGGCTTTGAACCACCATCCTCAGACCTCAGCCTCCTGAGTAGCTAGGATGGCAGGCGTGAGCCACTGGTGCCAGGCTCTTTTATTTTTATTCTTCTGAGCTTGAACACAAGACCGACATACAAGTGTACCGTATGCCACGGGGCACCCTCCCTTCTACCTGCCACCCTCTGCCTACCGCCCCCCTGGAGAGGGCAGGGGACCCAGAGTTCACAGGCGTGGCCCCACACAGCTGGCCGAGTGGGCCCATTCCCCGCAGGGGCTGACCTGAGCCCAATACACGTGTGCCCTCCAAGCCAAGTGAGATCAAGTTGGATTGCTCTAGAACATGGTCCCGTCCAACTGGAGACTCAACCCACCACAGCTTACAATGCCATCCATTTCTCTACAGCCCTGCAGGTGCTAGATGCAGACAGACAGACAGACAGACAGACAGACAGACAGAGGGCAGTGTGTAGCTGATCCTTTTTGCAGATAAGAAAACTGAGGAGGGGAGGGGAGGGGCAAGGAGGGAGGACCCGTCCCTCTGGTCCCTCTAGCCAGTATCACTAGGTGAATGTGTGTGGGTTTAGCACCTGGGAGACCCTCAGCTCCTGTCTCTCTCAGCTGCTGAGAGAACGTGAAACCCGCAGCCGTCGTCCATCCCGTGTCCTTTCTCCGAGGAGGGAACCAGAGCCCAGCCCGCTCCTGGTCCTGCAGACATGGCGGTCCCTTCCTCCAGATGTGCTACATCCAGGCTCCAAACACCTCTTCAGGGGGCAGCACAGTCAGAGAGCAGGCATCCACCTTCTCCTCCCTCTTCCAGGCCTCGAGCTTCTGCGATGGCTTGGTTAGTTTCTGAAAATGAATTTCTGTAAGAAACCATCAGCTGTCCGCAGTGAGAATAAAGACTAGCCCAACGAGTGGGTTCATTAACTTTCAAGACCCCCAAAAGAAACAAAAATCAAACCCGCTGGTTTCCAGCATCATCGAGAATCATCCACCCAACAATTTCTGAGGGGCCCCGCTGGCCCGTGTCCCTTCTCTAAGAACTCCCTACGAGAGCTTCCTCTACCCCCACCCCACCCCCCAAAAAAAAGCAGGTAAGGAAAACAGAAAATTAAGTCATGGACCTGTGGCCAAACACATCAATCGTTATATAAACGTTAATGAAAGGGCAAAGATGACCAGAAGTTACCGTTGTCAATGAGAAAACAAAAGCGGGTAGGAGGCATGGTTTCAGGGGTAGAGTGCTTGCCTAACAATCTCTAATATAAACAGAAAGCAAAGGAGAAAGAGGAGAAGGAGGAGGAGGAGGAGGAGGAGGAGGAGGAGGAGGAGGAAGAGGAGGAGGAGGAGGAGGAGGGAAAGAGAAGGGGGAAAGTACTAGTTGTACTAGTTGCTGTGGTATAAACGTGCCCCCTAAAAAGCTTGTGCTGGAATCTGAACCCCAAGGTGTAGTGAGGCCAGAAAAGCCCACCTTTCTGGATACCACAGTTCCAAGCCAGCCCAGGGAAGGAAAGTCCCCGAGAAATTTTTACCTCCGATGAGATATGAGTGGCTCTGTAGCTCCAAGTGGTAGAGTGCACAGGCTCAGGGACAGCGCCCAGGCCCTGAGTTCAAGTCCCACAACTCACAACAACAAACAATGTGCAAAGCACGCCCCACGCCCAGCGAAGGCCCACGGCAGCTTCAGCCAGTGTCAAGCTGCAAAGAGCAGAAGGCGCCCTGTTACCAGAGTTTCGGGCAGGACCACCACGGGACAGCAGGAGTAACAGAGGAGCTGACCCATCTTCCACATGGAGAACGGCAGGGCCACGAGAAGCAACATGGTGGCCACAAAGGCAAACAGGGCCAGGCCCAGGGGCAGAGTCTCTGCTGGGGACAGAACAGGAAGAACGAGTTAGAAAAGCCGTGCAGAAGCAGCAGCCTCCAGTCCCGGACCTCCCTCCACATCAGCCTCCCGAGAGCGTGTGTGCATCTGTGCATTCGATCCATCACGTGGGCCATCTTTCTAGATTCTATCTGAAGACGTTGTTTCTGGAAAGTTCTACCTCCCTGCCCCCCACCCACACCCAGGGAAGGAGAGAAAGGAGTGTCCTACACCCCTTGTGGGAGCCTGCACCTTGCGTCTCTGAGGGAGGAAGGCAGCGTGCCAGGAGGAAGAACAGCAGTACAGAACAGGGTTGGGCGGTGACGGAAAACCAAGTATTGCCCAACTGGCTGCTGGCATGGATTTATGTCACGGAAGAAATCCTGAGACCAGGAAACAGCCAGGCGGCTCACGCCTGTCATCCTAGCTACTCAGGAGGCTGAGATCTAAGGATGGCGGTTCAAAGCCAGCCCGGGTACCAAAGTCCGTGCGTGAGACTCTTACCTCCAGTTAACCACTAGAAAACCAAAAGTGGGGCTGTAGCTCCAGGGGTGGGGCGGTAGCCTTGAGCTCAAGAGCTCAGGGACAGCGCCCAGGCCCAGAGTTCAAACCCTATGACCAACAAAACACAAAGGGGGGGGAGGCTCAGAGATAGCACCAAGGCCCTGAGTTCAAGACACTGGTGACCTTGGCTTGGGTTTGTTTCTCTTTGGAAGGTTTTTTCAACACTATGGAATTTTTACACCATTGAAAAATAAAAAAGGAAAGGGAAAGAGGACATGAGACCAGTGGACGGTCCCCAGACCCCCTGAGCACGGAAGAAGCTGCACATCTTGACAGTTTCTGCAAGGCCTGACCCCAGCACCCCAGCCTGGCTCTTCTGTGACCCCCCCCCCCCGCACTGTAACCCCGGAATGTGGGAGCCCAGCCTTGCACAACCCAGCTGGAGGAGACATGTGGGGAAAGTGCTCCAGACAGCTCGGGGCAGGTCAGTGAAAGCAGGAGACCTAGAACTTGCAGCGGGCGCCGAGGGAGCAGGTACCAAGAGGGTCTCCAGCCAGGGTCCCAGGCCAGGGCTGGGTGCCTTACCTTGCGCCTCCACACACTGTGCCTGGCTGAAGGGGCTTTGTCTGTCAATGCTCTGGACCACCGTGCGGGCCTTTGCACAGTACTTGGCGCCCGGCTTCATGGCCTGTAAGTGCACGGGATGACCCATGTACGTCACCATTGTCTTGTGTTCCTTTGGGAAGGGGAGAGACACAGGGTGTAAGCACAGCGGGAAGAGGAAACAGGATACAGAGAGAGCCACTTGCATTCTGGGACAGCCGTGCATGTGCGCAACCCATTTCTTGGCGTGCATTGAGCATCTATTACATGCTGGACACCTCCAACAAAATAGACCGAGACCCTACTGTCCTCAGGCTTAACAGAAATACACAGCACTCTGAAGACAAAGGCAAGGCACCAAGGAAAAATGCCGCCGGGGAGGAGCTGTGGAAAAAAAAAAATAGTAGCTGAGCAGGGGAGGCTAACACATTCCTACAATCCTAGCTAGCTGGGAGGAGAAAGTGCCGGACCCCATCTGTAAAATAAACGAAAGCACAAAAAGGGCTGGAGGCATGGTTCAAATGGTAAGTACAAGGCCCTGAGATCAACTCTGAGTGTTACCAAGAATGAAAAAGAAAAAAGAAAAACTGGAGTTGGGATAACACTGGGGCAGGAACCTGGAGGCTGGGAACCTGGCTGGGTCTGGGTTTAGCATGGCTGCTGCTTCCTAAGGGGTTGGCACAGGGGGGCACTGGAGCCAGCAGGCTGAGCCTTCTCGCATCTGTCTATCCATCATCTACCCATCTTCCTCCGCCCGCCCCAAGCCTGTAGAGCCTTGTCTCGGCCCAGCCCCAGTGACTCAGGACACAAATTTTGATTCTGGTATGGCCTGTTCCACCTTCCCCAGGAAACTCCACCCCCCGAAAAGGGGGGCACGATGGTATGGTCCAGGGGTTGGCCTGAGAGAGTGCCCCAGAGACCAGCTGGTTTCTGCAAACCCCAGGCTTGAGCGAACGCAATGCACAACAATGGTGGTCGCGAGGTCAGGGTGTTGAGATGCTGCGTCCCTGCAAGCTGGGAAGAGGGATAAAGGGGCTGAGACCCAGTCCTAGGCCTGTGGGGGATGGAATGATGGGGTGGGGGTGGCGAGGTAAGGACGTGCTGTCTGGCTCTGCCCACTCCCGAGGTGAAGGCCGGCATTCTCCCAGGCTGCCTGGTAATGACACGGGCTTGGCTGGAAGCAGGCTTCTGGCTCACTGTTCTGTCTACACTGCCAAGACCCACACCCTCGAGAGGCTCGTGGCTGCCTCACGTGCTCCTCAAACCACCCCGCCCTGGCCTGCTGCCCCGAACCCACTGAAACCAGCTGATGTTAGGGGGTGCAACTAAGCTAGCACTGAGAGAGGGAGGCAGCCTCTACATTTCAGCTAGACCAGGTCTGAAAGACAGCCAAGCCAGGCATCTTGCGGCTCAGGCCTAGAAATCCAGCTACTCAGGAGGCTGACGTCTGAGGATGGCAGCTCAAAGCCATCCCAGGAAGAAAAGGAATCCCAGGATGCTCTTCTCTCCAGCGAACCAGCAAAAAGCCAAAGTGGAGCTGTGGTTCAAGTTGGTAGAGTACTAACCCTTCAGCAGAAAAAAAGGGCGTGTTTGAGGCCCTGAGTTCGAATTCCAATACCAGTGTGCCCACACACACACACACACACACACACACACACTCCCAGCCAATCCCTAGGTTGGACCCAGGCAGCTCTTTGAAAGGGCTAATGGTCTCTTTCACGCACGCTTCAGCCAGGCTGCCCATCTAAGCTGACCAGTGCCTCTTGGCCATGCCTCCTTCCTACAGGCTGACTTCAAAGCCCAGGTCAGAAACCTTACCTCGGCCCCGGGCTCCTTCCTCCAGTAGACCACGAGAAACTGGAACTTCAGCCCCAGGTCTTCCAGCTGAATGAACAAGTGGGAGCCATTCCTCAGGACCCTTATCCTGGGAGGGGTGAGGAGCGCTGTGGACGAGACAAGGGGAGGGGCAAAGGCAGCTCAGGTGAGGACTGGCTGAGTTTCCAGGGACACCACGGGCCGAGACACCTGTGGAAACGTGGCAGTGGCCATGGCAAGGGAGGGCTCAGCTGGGGGCTCTGGAAAGTGAGGCATTCATATTTATTTTTAGAATTTTTTTTGTAATTAATAGAAGGGTTACATTATATCCACCAGCACTCGTTTTTAAACCAAGGTTTTCTACAATTCCTTTTAATCTCGATACTCCACTAACATCTCTGCTCCTTCTCTAGATCTTCAAGGACAAGGGTTCAGTATGCAAGTAGACAATATGTCTTTCCTTCCTTTTCCTATTATTTTTTGGGGCCAGTCCCAGGGCTTGAACCAGGGCCTGAGCACTGTCCTTGGGCTTTCTCAAGACTAGAGCTCTACCACTTGAGCCACAGCACCGCTTCCGGTGTTTTCTATGTATGTGGTACTGAGGAATCTGACCTGGGTCTTTGTGCATTCCCAGAGGAGTGCAGATCCCCCACGCAGACTGACCCTTAGTGACCCCCGTAGCCGTTCCTGTTGACGCTGGGCCCTAAGCATCGACCACCCAGAGATCCATAGGCCTGCCCTCATCTCCATCTGACCTGGCTTCCCCTCCTGCAGCAGGTGCCAGCCCTCTAGGGGGTGGGCCTAGCCTTGGCTGGAGCCCCACACTGTCTGGTGCCAGAGGGAGGGGTGCCAGATACTGCCTGAGCACTGTGGGCACAGGAAGAGCTGTGGCGCTCTTGGCTGGCCCCAAGAATCTGTGCTTGGAGGCCTGGGATGGGGGCCTGGCAGAAAATCCTGAATTCTTCATACCATTACTCCTGTCCCACCCTGTCCCTCCTCTGTCCTCTGGCTCTCAGCTCTAGACTCCCTGGGATAATAATAACAAAAACAATAATAATAATAAATGGTAATAGCATCTTTCAACAGGGCTGTACTTCGCTAAGCACTTGCACATTCCATTTTATGTGGTTCCCCACAGTGACCTAGTGAGGAGGAAACAGGAACCCATTATCACGTGGCTAGGGTGAGATTTGAACCACAGCCTTATGTCTTCACAGAGTTACTTCCCTTTCAAAGCTATCTTCAGCCAGGCACGGTGACTCACACCTGTCATTCTAGCTACTCAGGAGGCTGAGATCTGAGCATCATGGTTAAAAGCAAGCTCAGGCATTAAAAAGTCCATGAGACACTTATCTCCAATTAACCACCAGAAAACCCAAGTGGCACTGTGACTCAAGGGGTAGAGTAGTGGCCTTGCGCTGACAAGCTCAGGGACAATACCCAGGCCCAGAGTTCAAGCCCCATGACAGAAGGAAGGAAAAAAACAAAACTCTATGTGGAGTTCGGGAGTTTGGCCTAGTGGTAGAGTGCTCACCTAGCATATGAAGCCCTGGGTTCGATTCCTCAGTACCATACAAAGAAAAAGCCAGAAGTGGTGCTGTGACTCAAGTGGTACAGTTCTAGCCTTGAGAAATCCCAAGGACAGTGCCCAGGCCCTGAGTTCAAGCCCCAGGATGGCAAACCAAACCAAACCAAAAACTGGCTCACACCTGTAATCCTAGCTATTCCGAAGGCTGAGATGTGAGAATCACAGTGCCAGACAAATCTGAGGGATACTTCTCTCCTATGAACCAGCAAAAAGGTTTGATCAAAATCGGAACACTGATAATGTTTAGATTTTTTTTCCATTGATGTTATTCTTGAAACTCTTCTTTTTATTTTCTTCCTAAAAGAGGTTTGGTTATGGCAGTATCCATGTTTTTGCATATACATCTTTAATCTACTTTTTTAAGTTCCTCATAAAATTCTGCCAGAATTTTTGAGGAGGGCTTGTAAATATCCAGGTAATTTTGAGACTTGACATATTAGTAAGACGAAGTGTTTTGAGCTAAGAAAAACGTGTATTTCATTACTTTGAATATTTACTTTCTTTTCTCAATATATACATCATGTATATTGTGATTATGGATATGATTAGAGAAAAGAACATTAGTTATTTCTTACATTCAGTGTGCCCTCTCACTGGCTTACCATTTTATTCATCCCTCACTTATTATAGATTAAATAACACTCATAATTGCCCCCAAAAAACTGAATCGGCAAAAAGGTGAAGGTGGAACTGTGGCTCAAGTAGTCAAGCACCAACCTTAAGAAGAAGCAGCTAAATGGGACCGTGAGGTCAAGTTCAAGCTCCAGTACCACCACACAACAATCAATAAATAAGGATGGGAAGCCCAGAAGATTCATGGAGGCTTAACTGAAGTAAGAGGAAGTCCTAGTGACAACTCGCCACCTTCAGGATAGCTGGCACTAGCCTCTCCACCACCTGACAGGGACAGGCAGGAGAGACACCCACGGTGGGGCCTCCATGGACCACTTTCCTGGCTCTGTGAGATGATTTGCACACTCGGGGCCTAGGCAGGGACAGAGTGGGGTCAGGGAGGAGGAGAGGCGTGCAGCCTTACTTGAGTGCTGACTAAACTTCAGGGCGCTCCATGCTGACGTCCGCAGGCCCGAGGCGGCCCTGACGCGGAGGCTGTAGGATACCACGGCAGTGATGTCACCCGTGACGTCACACTTGGGGTCTTCCGTGGGGGAGCACCACGTGCTGGGGAGCCAGCTGTCACTCTTGTACAGTCTCTCGTACTCCCTGACCCAGGAAGGAAAGGTACAGTGTGACAGGGTCTGCGTCAACAAGTTACCCAGTAACTATTATTCATTCTACTTTTGTGAGCGAACAAACAGCCTTTGCTTGGCCCCGGTGGGTCACGGCCTATACTTCTAGTCATTCAGGAGACAGAGATCTGAGAATCCCAGTTAGAAGCCAAACCCCCAGCCCACCCCAGGGCAGAGAAGTCCCTGACTCTCTTATGTCCAGGGAAGCAGCAAAGAAGCCAGAAATGGAGCTCTGGTTCCCGTGGCAGAGCACCCAGCGGCAAGCCACAAAGCTCAAAAGTGCAAGAGGGCGGCTCTGAATTCAAACCCCAAGGCTGGAAGTTTGGCCTCATGGTAGTGTTTGCCTAGCATGCTCAAAGCCTGGGGTTTGAGTCCTCAGTACCACATACATAGAAAAAGACCGAAGTAGTGCTGCAGCTCAGGTGGTAGAGCACCAGCCTGGAGAAAAAAAACTCAAGGACAGTGCTCAGGCCCTGAGTTCAAGTCCCAGGACTGGCAAACACACACACACACACACACACACACACACACACACACACACACACACACACACACACACACACACAACACTCACCCCTGGTACTCAACCCAGTAGTAGACTGTGTCTCCAGGCAGGGTCACTGGGCTCCAGACCAAGAGATGCTTCATGTTGACTGAGTGGACTGAGAGGTTCTGCGGGGCAGGCACAAGAGCCCGGGGGTCTGGGATAAAGGCAGATAGAGAGCTGATGGGTATCCTGCTTCAGGGGCAGGTGTCACAGAGGCCACCAGGCCACTAAGCAGACACAATTCTTAATCTCATCATTTCGTGCTCGATGTTCAGCCTCATGGTTGCATTTCTGCATTTGTGGTAAAGTGGCATATTAGTCTTTGTGACAGTTAATCTCCTATTTTATATGGGAGGGGGCAGGGGGAGTGGCACTGCTTTTGTTGTTTCAGGTTTTGCTTTCGTTGTTGGGGCTTGAACTCATGGCCTGAGCGCTGTCGTCCCTGAGCTTCTGTGCTCAAGGCTAGTGCTCTTACCATTTGCTACAGCTCCACATCCAGTTTTCTGGTGATCCTCAGATCTCAGCTTCCTGAGTAGCTAGGGTGACAGGTGTGAGTTGCCAGCACCCAGCTGGTGCTGAGGTTTGAACTTAGGGCTACATGCCTGCTAGGCAGATGCTCTGTTGCTGAACCACACTTCCAACCCAGCTCTGGCCAAACTTTAGCTAGGCCCTCTGCTGCCAGATTGTCCCATGAGTCTCTTCTTTAATCCTCATGGTCATACCAGATGAAGGGTCATCAGTTCTCCTGTTCTATAGATGAGAAAACTGAGACACAATATTTACTCGGACACATGTTTTGTTTTCTTTTGTTTTGAAAAAAGCCCCAAATGAATTATATATATGCAAATACAATATCTGGATACAGGTACATATTGTGAAATTTCAAATCCACGTCAACCTTGCTCTTCTGCCTTAAACATTCTTTTGAGGTAAAATCAAACAAACAAACCAAGGAAACACTCAAGAGCCTTTCTTCCAGCGGTTTTGAAAAATACATTGCGCTTAATATGCAGTGACCCTATTGTGCACTGGAAAATCAGAATCAGTCATATTTAACTGTAGTCTAGTACCTCTTGGCCTGTTCCATTCTGCCCTCTCCTCAACCACTGGTAGCCTTCATTCAATTCTAAATGTCCGTAAGGTTCACTGTTTGAGAAACCTGCGTAGAGGTGAGAGATGCTGCAGTGTTTCTCTTTCTGCGACCATCTGACTTTAAGCCATAGAACTATTCAGAATAGCCAAGGAGTGGAAAGGACCTTAGTATCCATTAACTAGTGGATGGCTCAGGGAAACGTGCTACATCCACACAACGAAATAGTTTTCAGCTGTCAAGAAAGCTGGACTTGCAGCATGTGAAATACTGTGGGATGTCATTGTTGGATGGCGTTCCAGACTGACTTCCATAAAGGTGGCAATTAATTTACATTCCCAATCACACCCCACAGACTGTACCCCCCCCTCCGGCTCCACATCCTTGCTAGCCAGCACTTGTTACCACTTACTGTTGTGACCTACTGACTTCTTTTGTGTGTTTCTCAGAACTGAGATTTGAACCCAGGGCTTGACACGGTCTGCGCCAGCCCTGTCGCTGAGCTATTCCCCCAGCCTGATTGGTTCTTTTGTTTTTTAAAAAAGTAACAGAAAAACCCCATTCTTGCTGGGGTGAGGTGGTACCTCGTTGTGGTTTGGGTTTGTCCCTGCCTGGTAAGATTAGTGGTGCTAAATAATTCTTCCCATGTACCCGTGTGTCTTCTTTTGGACAAACGTCTATTAGGGATTATCGTGCCAGTTTTTATTTATCTTTGCTTTTGAGATCATTTGTAGTCTAGGTATTAGTCCTGAGGTATGTTATTTACAAGCCGTAGGTCAGACTGCGCTGGATCCAACTTTGATTCATCCATGTGCTATGCCATCTTACACAAGCCTGTGCCTCCCACCCCTTCATGACAAGCCCGTGCAGGCTCCTGCCAGCTTCTCACAAAGGCCCTGCCTTTCTGATACCAAGTACATCCCCGCATGACACCACACAAGACCAGTGGAGCATCAGCTGCTAAGGGAACTGCACACACCCGCACACGGTTGCCTGAATAGGCAGCGGGGGCCTTTCTTAGGCTGTGCCTAACTCCAGGTGGGCACCTGCTACTTCTTGCCAAGCTCTGTGACCACAAGGGAATGGGGACACCTTGTGTCGTCCCCCTTGCCTGTCCTCTGTGGCAGGACTCTCTGGTGACGTATCTTTGTGACACCCTCAGCATCTGTGGTCTGCCCAACAAAGAAAGGCCTGGGATGCCCACCTGGGAGGGCTTCCTTTCCTCCTCAGACCAACCTGGAAATCATCAAAGAGACAACAAAGGCAAGGGCCAGGGAGAAGTGGCCTAGAGGATACAGGAAAGGGAGGCAGAGCCCTCTCCCACACTCTTCCTCTGGTACTGTAGCCTAATAAATCAATTCTTTATTTGGGGGATTATAAAGCTTTGTAAGTATAAAGCTATATTGTACATATTGATGTAATTAGGGATGATCAATAATGTAATTTGTTCATTAACTATATAATTACCATAAAGATATAATTCATATACCATGCAGAATTCTCTAGCTCTCAAAAAATGAAAACTTGGGGCCAGAAGCATGGCCTAGTAGCAGAGTGTTTGCCTAGCATGCACAAAGCCCTGGGTGGGATTCCTCAGTACCACATACACAGAAAAAACTAGAAGTGGTGCTGGCCTTGAGCAAAAGCACTCAGGGACAGTGTCCAGGCCCTGAGGTTCAAGGTCCATGACTAACAACAACAAAAAAAGAAAAACTACAGAAAAATCTTACTAAATGGAGAGACTAAATGTTTTCCACTAGGATCAGGAACAAGCAAAGACACCCCCTCACACTGCTCTTATTTAACGGAGTACTGGAAATTCTAGCCATTGTTACAAGTCAACAAAGGAAGTAAAAAGAATACATATTTGAAAGGAAGTAGGAAAACACCCCAATTAGCAGGTGACATAATAGGTAGGCTTTGTGGAAAATCCCATGGAATCTGGAACAAAAACAGTTCCCCAAATTAATACACACGTTCACAGGATATAACATGAACATAAAAACTAATTATATTTCTGAAGACTATTTATGAACACTTATACAGATAAAATTATATTAAAATTACAATTACAAAAAAAAGAAAAAGGAACATATGGGTATAAATCTAACAAAATATATCCAGAATTTATATATGGAAAACTCCACAATACTGATATAAAAGGGAAAAAAAGCAGCAAAGGTCTAAATAAAGAGATGTATACCACGTTCATGGATTGAAATATTCACTATAACAGAGATGGCAATTTTCTTTAAATTGATATATGTTTCACACAGCTCCTATCAAAAGTCTCTACAAAGTTTTGCTTTGTTAGATAAGTTTCAGTAAGTCATTTTATTTTAAAATTTAAAAGTCCATGGATTTGGTGACTTATGCCTATAATCCTAGCAGCTCAGGAGGTTGAGATCTGAGGATCATGGTTCAAAGCCAGCCTGCACCGGAATGTCTGTGAGACCCTTTCCTCAATTAACCACCAGGAAACTGGAAGTGCACTTTGGTTTAAAGTGATAAAGCACCATCCCTGAGCAAAAAAGCTCAGGTACAGTGGCTCTGGGTTCAAGTCCCAGGACTGACCAAAAAAAAAAAAAAAACTTCAACAGCAGAAAATCAAACAATGGAGTTAGAAAACAAGACATCAGAGCAGGGGGATATTAAGATACAAATAAGCACATGAAAAGATGTTTAATCTCATGAAAAAATAGGTGCAAAGAAACACCACCATGAGAGTGAGTGTTTACACAGCTTCAGGATGGCAACATTTTTAAAAAATAACAAAATCAAATGCAGGCAGAGAAGGGAAGTGAATCCATCACATACTGCTTGTAGGAATATAAAAGGGTACATTCGCTGGAAAATGGTTTGGCAGGTTTCTCGTAAAATTACACAGGCAATTACCATCTGACCTAGCAGTCTATCCTCTTGAAGTATTCACCCTGGAGGCATTAAAAACCCACTTTTGATCATATACAACTGGTTCATGAATACACTTCATCAAACCAGAACTGAGCCAGCCGTCTCCCGGCAGATTGGTAAAGCCACGGAACAGGGGTGGCCTCGGCCACTGACCATGGCAAAAATGACCATTCAAGGGGAATGCAGCATCTTCATGCTGTCCCAGGAAGATGCAAAGCAGATTGGCTACATTTTAAAATACCAGATTTTCAGGGGTTGCAGAACGGCACTGAGAATTCCACTATTTCCTTCCCTCAGCCTCTGTAGGTAGCAACCCGTCAAGAACTGTGAGAACGAAGATTCTGCCGCTGGTGCAGAATCATGAACGAAGCTCCATGTCTGTATTTTCTCGAATTTTTCCTCTAGTGCCCTGCTGCTCTCCCCACCCCCACTCTCCCAGGAACCAGCCCAGGACTCCCCATTTTGTTGTCTTTTCTAGTCAGTCTCTTCTCTTTCCTAAGTCTGGCTTGTCTCTCATGACTATGATAGTTTTTAGTTTCTCCTCAAGCTTTCATCCATTAACTTTCGTAACTTCAAATGATAAGATTTTTTTTTGCAAGCATTACTGTAATACTGACTTTTTAAATTTTTAATTGGAATTGTGAGGGAGAGTTAACTTCTCAACCATTTATTTCTCTATCCAGTCATTTGGGACTCAAATATGTATTTTATTCTATGGCTAAAATCCAACACTGTTATTCATTTTGCTATTTTCTTTATTTATTTAGCCAGTCCTGGGGCTTAAACTCAGAGCCTGGGCACTGCCCTTGAGCTTTTTTTTGCTCCTGCCACTTGAGCCACTGCACCACTTCTAGTTGTTTTTTTTTTTTTTGCCAGTCCTGGGCTTGAGCTCAGGGCCTGAGCACTGTCCTTGGACTTTCTCAAGGCTAGAGCTCTACCACTTGAGCCTCAGCACCACTTCCGGCTTTTTTCTATGTATGTGGTACCGAGGAATCGAACCCGGGTCTTCATGCATGCTAGGCAAGCACTTTAACCACTAGGCCAAACTCCCGGCCCCCACCACTTCTAGTTTTTTCTGTGAATGTGGTGCTGAGGAATAGAACTCAGGGCTTCATGCATGCGAGGCAAGCACTGTACTACTAAGCCACCTTCCTAGCCCCTTACTTTGCTACTTTAAATTGCTCCAGCTAGGACTGTTTGGGAACATTTTCAGGTTGACTAGTGGGTCCATTGACTTCATTCCCCTTATCTACTCTTTGTGTTACCAAGAGTTTTATCTTTTTTTTTTCCAGTACTGAAGCTTGAACTCAGGGCCCTGCACTTACATCAGGCAAATACTCGATTTCAGCCACATTTCCAGCCTATTGTGCTTTAGCTATTGTTTTGGACTGGATTATTTATTGTTTTACGTTTCTGCCCAGGTTCCTCTGGAGCAGGCTCCTCCTATTTACAGCTCCTGAATAGATGGGGATTGTAGACATGAACCACCACACCCAGCATATTGGTTGCAACGGGGTCTCGAGAACTCCCTTCAATCTCACCTTCCCGACGCCTCTTCAGTGACCCAGGCTGCAGTGAGAGTCACTGTGACTGGCCTGCTTTTAGATATACAGAAAAACTGTAAAGACAATCCAGTTTTTGGAGATGGACTTCCACTCAATTCTACCAATGTTAGCAGCTCATGGAACCTGTTAGTCAAAATTAAGGAAGCAACGTTTCTCCAGCAGAAGCCCCATTCCCCCTATGTTATTATGATGGACCATCCGCACTTTACTTGCTCTTTTACAATTTTTCTACCATCACCTTGCTCCATTCCAGGACTTCAATCCAAGATGCTATCTCACAATCAAGGCCCGGTCCTTTTTGAAGTACTTGGTTACTTCATACATACAAGACTGTTGTTTCATCTTGCATTTCTTCTGCCCAACCCAGTAATCAATCTTATTACAGAGCCCCACACAGGGAGTTTTAAAAAAATCTCAACCACCCAGGCAGCCTGGGAGAGGAACACGGAATTCCCAGCTTCCAAAGCAACCCCAGTCTTCATTCAAGGCTGGGAACAACCAATGTGGACCTTACCAAAGGGTAAGAATAAGCTAAATCCTCAAATGCCAGTGATAGCTTGCATTGCACAGCGTGCCTAAAGTGAACTGTTCTGTTCATCTCCAATCAGCATCCCAGCCTCGAACCTGGCACGGAAAAGGTGGTCAGAAATGCTAAGCAAATGAAAACTGGCCAAGCAAACCAAGCCTTAAACTTAAGACTCAGATGCATTTCAAGCCCTACTTACCCGTGAGAAAGCATGGAATCAAAGTGCAGAAACTAAACGTGAACAGACGTGTCCACATTTCTTCCAGAACCATGGCGAGGGGCTGTGTAGGAGAGACTGAGTTTCACTGGAAAGCTATTTCCTTCCAGAATGGGGTCCTGAGTCCATCTCAGCCATCTTGTTTCCAGACAGCAGAGGATGAAACTGAAGTCTCAGTACTGTGAAGCCTGGATTGTTCTGGAAAGAGGAGCAGGCCCAAACAGCTCAGAAGGGGCGGGCTGGCTGGGGCCGCCTTCCCTTCTGCCCATGTCCTGATATGGCATCAAAGGGAGTGGCTCACAAGAGTTCCAGAGAAAGGGTGACTCTGAGGAGGTGATAATCTGCCAAGGGAACAGAAGTGGGCCATGAACTTTGCCGTGGGGGGCCTGGATGTTTCTAGAAGGAAGATGTTCTTCATCAAATAGATACCCTCACCTGTGTTTCTTGCTAACACACACACCCACTTCAGAAAAAGTAGAGAAGGAACATTCATACCTTTTTAAACGTTAAAAAATAGTACAACTGAATATTTTGATGCATATTTTAAAAATACAGAAAATAAAGAAAGTCTAGGGGTAGAGTGTTTGCCTAGCATGCATGAAGCCCTGGGTTAAATCCTTAGTACCACATACACACAAAAAAGCTGCAAGTGGCTCAAATGGCAGAGTGTTAGCCTTGAGAAAGCCCAAGGATAGTGCTCAGACCCTGAGTTCCAGCCCTAGTACTGGCAAAAAAAAAAATCCAGCCTTTGAAACATCAAAGGCTGTGGAAGCACCTTAATATATAAATATAAAAGAACAAACACAGGTTTTAGAGAACATCTTTGCAAAGTCACCTCGGGAAAGTTGCTTAACCATCATTCATTGAAGACCAACTGTGCGGCAGATTCCACCTTCAACAATGAAGACGATGCCCACAGAAATAGTTCCCAAACAATATTGACAACACAAGCAGAGAAATAAAGGAAGCCCATAACCCACTCTAGGGAAAGGGGGTGAAAATCAGACATCTTCCTAGAGAAGGTGGCTTTGGGGACCATTCAATTAAAAAGCAAAACAGTAGTCATGCAGGCATTATGTTTAGGAGCACAGCACTGCGCCGGGCTCAGAGGCAGACCCACACACGATTCCAGGCGGCTTTCAGTGTCTTGTTGGAGGGCTTGGAACTTATTTGGAGCGCAATGAATGAAGGTCAAGGGAAGAGTCTGAGGTTAAGACAGGATGACGCACTTCTGGCCTTGCGGCCTGTGCAAGGTTCTGGCTCTGGCAGCCATCTAGAGAGAGACCAGCTTACGCTGGTGTCCTTGCTCATGGATAGAGGCTAGAGGAGGCAGGAGTACAGCTCCTGCTCGAGTGGATGGGAGGAGCCATGGATGGAAGAGCCACCCAATGTGACTTTCAGGTTGGTTCAGGTTGGTCCTGCAGGCAGCTGTGGTCCTCAGACAGCCAGGTGACTATCAAGAGGGGGGGGTGACAGAAAGGCTAGCACTGAAATAATGTCTCTGGAGCTAGCAACCACAGGCGTTGGGAATCTAAGCTCGAGGGATTTCCCTGGAGGCCTGGCCCACTGTAGCCTGAAGAAGGAAGGATCCTTTGATGCACGAAGGAAGAAAACTCCGTGGGCCTCATTGTTTTCATTCATCCCAGGCACCACTGGGCCTCCCACCATAGTTAAAGAATGCAGACAAGGCCCAGTGCCAGGAAAAACGACACTCGTAACCACAGCCACCATCGATTAGGGGTTTTCTATTCCTATCAGCTGGGCCCTGTGCTGACTGCCCATCTTCTGATCGGGCCTCTGGAATCCACACAGGAAGGCGCCCACTCTGAGCTAGCTACTTCATGGTGGTTTCAAGCATGGCAGTGGAGCCTGACTGCCTTGGCTAGACCTTACAAGTACCACTCAAGCCAAAGGGATGTGGGGAGGATGAAACGAGATGGTACACTAACACCAGGGCATGGCACAAAGTAGCTGCACAATAAACACCGGCTCTTAATCATTTATCTTCAATTTCTTTAATATCTGACAATATAAATATCAAAGCCTAACTTTACTCCCTTAAAGCGAATCAGTGTCTTATCTTAGACATTTCATTTTTTGAAGGTGTACTTACATTTGTCTTCCAGTTTTGAGAGTCCTTGGTGAGATACAAATCAGAGGAAACTGCATTCTGTGCCTTCTGTAACTGCCAATCCGTCGTGCCACATTATTTCGCAATAGTGAGATCATTTTTCCCCCATGTTCCAAAGCTTGTTATTCTACTGGGTCATCTGAAAATCAGCAGTAATAATCAGCCAGCATGTGTCCTCCCCATGCTGGGTTCAGTCACTAGCACTGCAAAAATAAGACCTGGAATTAACAGTCTGTAGTATAAGCCACTGTAAGTACCAGACCATTCTGATGTATCTGATATAAGTGCTCTAGCCAGCAAGCACTCTCAAAAAAAACCTTTGCTACTCGGGAGGCTGAGATCTGAGGATTGTGGTTCCAAGCCAGCCTGGACAGGAAAGTTTGAGACTCTTATCTCAAATTAACTATAAGGAAACTGAAAGTGGCACTGTGGCTCAAAGTGGTAGAGTGATAGCCTTATGCCAAGAGTTCAGGGACAACACCCAGGCCCTGAGTTTAAGCCACACAATAGAAAGAAAAAAAAAATTATAGCTGGGTGTGGTAGCTACTCAGGTGGCTGAGATCGGAGGATTGCAGTTCAAAGCCAGTTCTGGGCACTAAAGACCATGAGACTCTTATCTCCAATGAACCACTAGAAAACCAGAAGTGGTGTTGTGGCTCAAGGGCTAGGATGGTAGCCTTAAGCTGAGGAGCTCAGGAACAACACCCAGGCCCAGAGTTCAAGCCCCACCACTGACAAAAAAAAAAAAAATATATATATATATATATATAAACTTCAGTGAATGTGCTTACTGATAACTTGCACTTTTCTATAGATAGCCCTGGAAAATCCACCAAGCAGTTTAGGCTTTGCTTCGTAAACAAGTGATTGCTTGTTTATAACTGTATGTCCTTTCCCATCAAAACAGCATTTCATTATTACATTAAAAATAACACATTTTCTCAATCATTTGGTTTAGGTGTGGTCCCATAGCAGCAAGAATTTAGGGTGTGGCTCATGCATATTCTTTGCCTGTCAGTTGCATTCAAAATAAAACAGTTGAGTAACACCATCTTGCTAGCGTCAACAGAACCAGCTTGCTAGTTTCCTCCAGATTCACAATCAGACCACATAATGGATTTCCTCAGAACTCATCATGCGGATCTAAAAAATAAAACATAAAAACCAGCGAGGTGCATGGTTCCCGCTTGTAATCCTAGCCTAGGAGGCTAAGATCTGAGGATCACAGTTCAAAGCCAGCCCCAGAAGTGGCACGGAGGTTCAAGGAGTAGGGCCTGGAACTGAGCAGCTCAGGGTCAGCACCCAGGTCCCAAGTTCAAGTCCCCCACCCGACAAAAAGTAAAAGCAAAAACCATCCTATGTAACAGATTTGTCCTTCAAGGAAAAGTGACCAGTGGGGTGGGGGTGGGGGAGAGGGAAATGGGGACCAAGACATGTGAAAGGGTATCAATGTATGGAAATCAATGCACCATCTATCTAGCAAATATCATGTAACCCTTCTATTAATTACAATAAAAAATATATGAAAAAAAACGGCGGAAAGATCTGTATTACTTACCTTCTAGTTAACACTATATGGATGCTGAAATATGTCTGAGCAATTCTAAAATTTTCACAGGAAAACACAGGAGAGGGAGGACCATAACTGTACATGGAGGCATTGATGGGGGAGGGGGTAAGGATTAGAAGATTTTATTACATTTCCATGTCTTCCCAGCGTGCACTGGGTGATTAGGTGGGTTCCAGCAGCCTGGTATCTCAGGGGAACTCAGCTTCTCCCTTTTTACAAGGAAACTGTAACTCTGAACTTTAGGCAAGGCCTCCTGTCTTTTGATGCCGTGGCTTCTTCCACACGTTGTCTGAAAGGGATTTCTGCCCAAGGCTGCTGTGGCTGGCTTCCTTGAATCAAGCGATGGGAAATTCCACCATTCTTAAGAGTGGGGGGAAAAGAGTGGAATCTGCCACGGAGAAAAGGCCCTACACAAACCGTGGTGACTTCCCTGACAGCATCCTGACCGGAAATCATGCACTTGCCATGCACCTGTAAGGGTGATCTGGTGTCACCACCTTCGCTGCTCATCTCCTAGGCCTTTTTGTTCTTCAGACACTGATAATGCGCTCAGCCCTCTTGTACCATTTCAAGATGGATCTGTGAAAGCCTTCTGTCCTACCAGATGCATGCGTTAACATGTATGAGGATATGCATATAAAAGCACTGTTCTCAACTTATAATACTCAGGGGATGTTACAGAAAAAAAGTAAAGTACATAGCACTCCCGTGTCCACAATAAATAACTTTAATAAACACTCATATATAATAAGAATTAAAAGGCTTTTAGAAGCAATTAAAAAAAGAAAAAGAAAACAGACCTTCATATCTTAAGTAGTATTTATACTGATGTTACTTTAGTAGGGAAAACCAGGGCTGCCACCCAGTGGCAAATCAGTCTTCAGAAGTGTGTGTGTGTGTGTGTGTGTGTTCTGGTCCTGGGGCTTCAACTCAGGGCCTAGCACTGTCCCTTGGCTTTTGTGCTCACAGCTAGCACTCGACCACTAGCGCCACAGTTCTACGTCCTGCTTTCTGGTGGTTAACTGGAGATAAGAACCCAGACTGGCTTAGACCCACGGTCCTCTTGAGTTTCTAGGATTACAGGTAGAATTACCAGCACTGGCCACTCAGTTAAACGCGATCGTCACTGCACTGTCATTCAGAAACATTCTTCCTGCTCTTAACTTCTCAGTCTTCAATCTTTTAATAAGTCTGCTAAAAACTAAAAATTTCCTGCCTCTTCATCTATCTTGTCTCACCTCTCCCTAAAACAACTTGTTAAGTAACACTAGGAGAAAAGTGACACTAGAGCCATCATTTTCACTTTTAAAAGCTAAACTCAGACTGCTTTATTTCCCCAGATGAGAAAAAAACCACTCAGAATTCTTAAGAATTTAGTGATTTTTGTTTCAACAGCTGTAAATTAAAATTGTACAAGTTATTTCCTACCCTATATCACACCCGTTTTGTAGTACACTGAAGACAATGAATAATTTTTAATAATGGCACATCTGACTGACATACCTGGTATTTACACTTGTGATAAATACATCAATTTCTAATTTTCCATGTATTATTGCTATTGTCACAAAAAGATTAACACTCTTCAAGAAATTTATTTTACCATATGCCATATATAATTTTATATGAAGAGTCCATGACAAAACTAACAAGGTATCTTCACAAGGAAATAAAGGAAAAGTAATAAGGAACTTCTTTATAAAGACTTCTAAGCTGCATCATTTGATTTTTTTCCCCAAAATACAAAACCTTAATATTAGAAGCAAAGACAAAACCTGCAAGAAGAAAACAGTAAAATAGAAGACCTAAGAAAAGGACTTGTTCTATGCAAATGCACTGCAGATGTAGTTATGTATGTATGGGTTGGGTTATAATAAAAATACTTGTATGTTATAGTCAATTCTCATACAGAGTTAGGAACAGCAACATCCAATCAAGCAGACTGGATCACTATTTTCCTCATTTTCAACTTTACGATGAGAATCAAAGCTGTACTGCAGTCGCTTCTGATGAACAGTATCATGATAAGTGCTTGACAAGATACAATTTTTCCCCTTGTTCGCTTGTAAAAATTGGCGCCTTTTTGTAATGTTCTACAAGTTCTTCCATGGTGCTGAATTTTCGCTGCCCAATGCAGTAGACAGTCTCTTTAAGCTGGACTTTAAAATGCTTGTTTTTCCCTTGTGCTTTTAGTGATACTGAGAAATCATTTGGCTAAAAGAGAAGAACAAACAAAACAAATAAGAGTAAACATTTGAAAGCCTGTATGATTTAGGGGGGGAGAAGGAAGAGGCGTGGGGGGGGGGGGTCCTGGGGCTTGATCTCAGGCTTGGGCACTGTCTTTGAGCTTCTCTGGCTTGAGACATAGCTTCCTATCAAGATTCTTTTGGTGGTGCTGGTAAACTGGAGATAAGAGTCCCACTGACTTTCTGGCCTGGGCTGGCTTTGAACCATGTTCCTCCACTCTCAGCCTCCTAGATGCCCAGCTGTATCATCATTTTTATATCTAAACATTTACCAGGTACCACATGCGATTATGCAAGTACATTATTTCCGTTCTTCCTCAAGACAAATACTTCTTATAGATGAGAAAACTCAGGGACAGAGAATTCATTTAGTTAGGGGCAGGACTACTCAGTCAAGTTTCTGCACTTCCGTGCCCATCGCATGACGCCCACAGCACATCCTTAGTCCCCTGTCTGAGGCAAGAGAACTCCTCTTCAAACTGACTACTGGAGAAATACATGAGAAAAATCCCAAACATCTCTACCATCTCTTTCTCAATTTACAGCAAAGGGCAACTGACTTAGGAACAATACTCTGAATTATCAGAAACAAAGTACAAATGAAAATTTATCAAAATTCTGCAAGCCACAAACTCAAGTACCACGTGAGCCAAGAGAGTAATGTTAATTGGTGTCAGGAAGATGGACAGACAGAATGACGGTGTACGCCTAGTCTAAAGAAAGTGGACACTTCACCTGTGATTCCTGTCTTGCAGAAATTAGGGACTATGATGCCAATGATGAGCTTTCAATTTTAAGGGAGATCAGAAATCTGCATTTTTATATTCAATTTCCTAATATGTAATCAGGAACGGAAGTGGTACTATGGCTCAAAGTGGTAGAGCACTAGCCTTTTGCTGAAGAGGTCAAGGATAGTGTATAGGCCTTGAGTTCAAGCCCCACAAAAAAGTATGTCATTAAATACTGGCAATGAACTGAAATGTTAAAAAGCATCATGCAGGCCAGACAAAATACGCTTATTCAAGACCATTAACTTAAAAATTGTATTATTAAATATAATGGCATAGTTCACCTAGTATTTGTGCTCTACTCACAAGTAAATCTGTATATTCTATGCTCAAATTCATCTTTCCAAGTGTATAGCAGGAAGTTCAGTTAATCTCAACCTCTTTTAAACATAAACATTTTCTTTCAATCTTTTGTACAAATGTATGTACATTCATCTTGGACAGCTACAGTCACACAAAACCTAATTTGATCTGATAAATAGAAAAGCAATGTCATAATCGATCAAGAAAAAAGGGAAGGGGCCGGGAGTTTGGCCTAGTGGTTAAAGTGCTTGCCTAGCATGCATGGAGACCCGGGTTCGATTCCTCGGTACCACATACATAGAAAAAAGCCGTAAGTGGTGCTGAGGCTCAAGTGGTAGAGCTCTAGCCTTGAGAAAGAGTCCAAGGACAGCGCTCAGGCCCTGAGCTCAAGCCCAGGACTGGCAAAAAAAAAAAAGGGAAGTTTTAAGGAAAATGAGTGTTATCAAATTTAAAATCCATGCAAATATGTACGAGTCCAAATAACTCACTCCATTTTGGAGGGGTTGGGGGGGGGTGTTGGGGGCTGGTCATGGGGCTTGAACTCTGGGCCTGGGTGCTGTCTCACTTTGAGCCACAGTGTCACTTGCAGTTTTCTGGTGGTTCACTGGAGCTAAGTCTCAAGAACTTTTGTGTCCAGGCTGGCTTTGAACCATGATCCCCCCCAGCTCTCAGCCTCCCGAATAGCTAGGAAGACAGGCGTGAACCACGAGCACCCGGCTTAATCTGTTTATATGGATGTTTTTCTAATACTTCAATATAATTTACCTTTTACTGAAAGTGTATTTCAAAGTTTTATAGTAGGTTTCAGAAGTATATAATAAAAAAGTGTATTTTAACTTTTGAACAACCAAGTTAAATGTCAACTCAAGTTTAGAATTCCTACCATCTGTGACTCTCTTACATATTGAAGAAGAGCAACACGGGAAGGGCTTTTCCCTGTTCATCTAGGGCATCATTCTACTCTCAGTCTTTTCCACTTACTTATCAATTTAATGCCTCAGAAAATATTCCAGGAATGCAAAACTAACATAGCTGGTGAAGGCCAAGTAATGCTGAACAGCACCGGGCTACAGCTCTTTTGTTCACTAGGGACGACGTTGGTACGTACGAACATGGCAGAAGGAATCTCAGCGTAAGCTGGGGATCAATCGGGGGCTGGAGGTTGGGTACAGAGAAAGCAGTATGCATGCCTGAAATGCCATGGCGAAACTCACAATTAATATCCACCAGGACAAAAACTGAAAGGGATATAGGACGGGCTCTCTCTTGGAGAGCAGGAGCTCCAGTGGAAGAAGAGAGGACTAATGAGTAAGGGTGCGAACCGCTGAACTAGTTTATCTACAAGTACAAAAATGGGACAAGGAAACTTCATGAAAATGTTTTAACTTGTACAACTAAAGCTAATTTAAAAAAAAAAAAAAAAACAACTTAAAAAAAAAAAAAATAAGGGGCTGGGAGTTTGGCCTAGTGGTTAAAGTGCTTGCCTAGCATGCATGAAGACCTGGGTTCAATTCTTCAGTACCACATACATAGAAAAAAGCCGGAAGTGGTGCTGAGGCTCAAGTGGTAGAGCTCTAGCCTTGAGAAAGTCCAAGGACAGTGCTCAGGCCCTGAGCTCAAGCCCAGAACTGGCAAAAAAAAAAAAAAAAAAAAAAATTAGAAGCTTGGGCCGTGAGTTTGGCCTACTGGTAGAGCTTGCCTAGCATGCACAAAGGGCCAAGTTCAATTCCTCGCTACCACATACATAGAAAAAAAAAGAAAAGCTGCAAGTGGTGCTGTGGCTCAAGTGGGGAAAACCCAAGGATACTGCTCAGGCCTGAGTTCAGTCACCAGCAAAAAAAAAAAAAAAGAAAAAGAACAACAGAGTGTAAATGCATGTGAATAAGATTCACTGTACACATGTGTAGAAATGCTGGTGACATTTCCTTATTAAAATTAATGTATGCTAAAAAAAACACTAAATACATACAGTGGGAAAGAATGCTGATTTTCCCTTAGAACATTTATGACTGTGCCCTGGCTTACAACTTGGTTAACATTAAGAAAGCTACTTAACCTCTGCAGTCCTTTTTTTTTTTTTTTTTGGTGCCAGTCCTAAGTCTTGGACTCAGACTGAGCACTGGCCCTGAGGTTCGCTGCCCAGTGCTAGCACCCTACCACTCGAGCCACAGCCTGCTTTCATCTTTTTAAAACAAAAACAAAAAAACACTCAAAGCTCTACTGCCATGTACCTTTTTCCTGTCTGTTGTCACAGGGCCTAAACTCAGGGCTGGGTGCTGTCCCTGGCTCTTTTGCTCAAGGCTAGTGCTCTACCACTCTGAGCCACAGCCACACCGGGTTTTCTAGCGGTTAATCAGAGCCCAGGCTGACTTTGAACAGTGACTTTGAACGGACATGAGACGCCTGCGTAACTAGGATTCCAGGCATGAGAAATGGCCACTGCTCCACTTCCATTCACCTTTGCCACCTGACTTACCGAAGATTCACTGTCCCGAATGAGGAAGTCCCCTTCGTGCCCTCTTTCATTTAATGCCATCTCTGCCTGATGTCTGGTGACTTTGCCGTAATACCATGGGTTGCCCGCAAACCTCCCGGTGAGGGAAGGCCTAATGTAGTCACACTGCGGGGGCGAAGGCTCCAGGCCTGAGGTCAGCGGGGTGCTCTGCACGACGGTCACGTAGTTCTTTGGCACCAGACCAACCATCCCATTCATCTTCCTGCACTTCCACCACTCAGGGTCGTTTTCTGGCTTTTCGATGACATCCATGACATCGCCTTTCTCAAAATTGAGTTCCTCGTCATTGGACGAGCTGAAGGGGTAAAGCGCCTGGACCACGTGCAGCACCTGCCCGGTATTGAGGTTGTTGACAACTGCGGCTAACTTCTCTGACAGAGAACCCACGTGGTCTCCCAGAGGACTGTCGCCCTCTTCAGTCACATAGTTTGAAGGGAACCATCCAATTTGGCCATTGTAGCTGCCTCGCCACCAGCCGTCACTGCACTTCTCCATGACGATCACCTTGGTCCCTTTTATCAGGGACAGCTCGTCCTCCCTCTCGGCCATGTAGTTGAATTTCACATAGGCAGGCATGTTGAGGTCATACAGACGCTCCCCGGGGTCCACAAAGCTATCATCGGCAGGGGAGGCGGTATCCGGAACACTGGGCTTTCTTTTCACCTTTCCAATGCCTGTTTAAAAAAGGAGGCAATGAGAGTGTAAAAGGATCTTCAATCCCGTGCAGTGCTTTCAACCTCTGAATGTGCTCCAAGAGCTGGAGGGAGCAACAGAGATCTTATTTTAAGAGAACTGTGATGGTAGGTTTCAACTTGTCCGCAGTTCCCTGAAGAACCAGCGCCATGGCTCGCCTTGCGTTCACCTGATCCCCACCCGGGGCTAGGGTGTCGTCCTAGGAAGCTTTAACCCCAAATCACTGATTCCTGGAGCAGCCCGGGGGCAAAGAACAACTAGACAGGGAACAGGGCTGAAGACCTGCGAGAGGAGGAAGACAACGGGGAAGGCTACCCACAGAGGTGAGGAACTTGCTGCGTGCCCACACCTGAGCATACGACTGGCGCTGGGCACATGCGCAGGAAAGGCGAGAACACCCTAAGGTCTCGCCTCTGGCTGACCCCAAGCTGGGAAGTCTAAGAACTGGAAGTGGCCCGCCCAAGTGTTGCAAGAGCAAAACAATATTGGTACAGCTATTCTGCAAAAATAGGGACGGGCTGCCCCACTTTTCCATTTGGCTTCAGAAGTCGAAGGAAACAATGTGAACTACCAGGAGACTACTAAGCAAACAAAATAGACTCTAGTAACCATATGAGTGAGTTAAGAACACAGACTTAGCTGGGCACTGGTGACTCAGGAGACTGAGATTTGAGGATCAAAGTTCAAAGCCAGCCAGGAAGGAAAAGCTGTGGCATTCTTCTCTCCAAATAAACACCAAAACCAAACAAACAAAAAAGTGATCAGAAGAAGAGCTGTAGCTTAAGTGGTAGAGGGTTAGCCTTGATTAAAAAAAAAAAAAAATTCAGGCATTCCAACACATTAAAAAAGAAAGTTCAGGGGCCGGGAGTTTGGCCTAGTGGTTAAAGTGCTTGCCTAGCATGCATGAAGACCCGGGTTCAATTCCTCGGTACCACATACATAGAAAAAAGCCAGAAGTGGTGCTGAGGCTCAAGTGGTAGAGCTCTAGCCTTGAGAAAGTCCAAAGACAGTGCTCAGGCCCTGAGCTCAAGCCCAGGACTGGCAAAAAAAAATAATAATAATAAAATAAAAAATAAATAAATAAAAAAGAAAGTTCAGAAAGTCAAGTCATGTTCCAAAAGCGTAAAGAAAACATTCTGAGATTAAAAACAAAAAAAGAAAACTGAAGGAACTCCTAAAATGTTAGCTACCTCAGGGTTACTGCTGGGGAAAAACTAAGAAATACAAGAAATATACAAAGAAATGAGATGGGCAACAAAACAGTACTTCATCAAAAATAATAAAGTAATTATAGGCAGTAATAGAGGAATTATAAGGAACAAGTATAATATAGGAAAAAACAAAGTTAAGTCCTTATCAGTAATTAAACAGAAATGAATTAAACTCCAATAAAAAGACAGAAATTAGGTGAATATATTTCTTTTTTAAAACTTAAATCCACTTCTAAGCTATACACAAGACACTCACGTTTCTCAATACTACCCAAGCTGGGCAGGGTGACTGGGATAGAAAACCCTGGCATTGAAGAAGAGTCTCGTGTTTCCTGATGAGATGCTAGCACCTGCTAGCCAAGTGAACCAGCACACAGAGAAGGGAGCTTCGCTTGAGGACCTGTAAGGCTTGCCTGGATGCCACCATGAGAATGCTGCGCCCACCAGGCTGCGATTTTATCAATCTTTTCAGGCGTTTTTGTTGTTGTTTTAAAACCAGCGATTACTTCTGATACACTTTCCAAGCTACGTTATCAGACCTGACACCAAGTTCATAGTGACAATCACAAAGTTTCTATGCAAACACAATCAGAAGGAAGCTAACTAGCAGAGAAATGGGTGGACTGTAGTAGAATGAGAAAGTAAAACACACGTACATGCCAAAAAACACTGATCCAGAAAAGCCTTCCTTCCTAATCACAGAGAACAAAGGGGTGGGGATGAAGATAACCAAATCCATCCCCTGCCAAGAGGTACAAATGTTAGATTTCCCAACAGAAAACCATCAAGCTTGGCTCCATCCAGGAAGACTGCATACCCCATACAAGTCAGCAATGAGGACTGGGAGGAGGACGAGGACGCGGGCTGGAACTGCCCTGTCCCTGCCCACCGACACTCTGTTGACCACTCAAGTGTCCCTTTCACCTTCTCTGAGCTAAGCCGGTTGAGTGTGCTCTTCTAATCACATTTTCTTTAGTTTAGCCATGACACTTTCCCTTCATGCTTTATCACTGTGTAGTAGATGTTTAATCAAACAAACCCAATATAAATACTACTGCTTCTTCTACTTCCCCTCAGTGTACTTTATCATGGTTATGTCTCCACTTCTTTCACAGATGTCCTGATTCCTACGATACACAGAAGCAGTTGTTTCCCAGAACGATAGGACTTTTTAGAAGCGAAGGTTCTTTCCAGGATCGCCTGGTCTTGCTTAACAAAGAGCAGGAAATCAGCAGAGCTTAGGTCTAAACACAAATATATGGTATTCTTCCTACTGCAATGACTTAAACTTTTTCTCATGTTCATACAAAATAACGTACTGCGTACTTGTTCTTTTATTTAAAATCCTGTGCAATTTTTGTTTCCAAGGGCATTCTAGCTACCACACAAGAGCACAGATCTTGTTTGCTTTAATCTTTTCTTTCTTTCTTTTTCTTTTTGTCAGTCGTGGCCCTTGAACTCAGGGCCTGGGCTCTGTCCCTGAGCTCTTTTTGCTCAGAGTTAGCATGCTATCACTTTGAGGCACAGTGTCACTTTCAGTTTCCTGATGGTTAATTTGAGGTAAGAGTCTTATGGAAGCTTTTCTGCCCAGGCTGGCTTTGAACTGTGATCCTCAGATCTTAGCCTTTTGAGTAGTTAGGATAATAGGCGTGAGCCACTGACACCCCGCTCCATTCCTTAAGTCCATTTAAAGATTAGGTGAATGAACGGTCTGCCTGTATTCTGACAAGCTACCTGACAAAATTTAATTTGGGAGTGCTACGGAGACTAAGGAAATAAGTCTTTTCATTATAAATCTCAAACGGTGGCATTTGGACCACAAATGCTTTTAAGATTAACCATTAACTTCTTAAGACACAGTAAATACTATTACCATTGCACTGGTAAATGACGCATGTGAAATCACTGCATTAATGGTACAATACAATCTTTCTACATTCCTTATATAGCATGTGTTTGACTTATGATCAATATACTTATGACTGCACTAGATATGAAATTCACTATAGTAACAAAAAGTATAATAATAAAAATCATCTAACTCCCAGCCAGAACCTAAATTCTTTGAAAATTAGTACTAGGTTTTCGCTTTATGATTCATCTGGCTTACAGTACTCTCAATAAAAATATGTCAGTGAACAAATTAATAAGTTCTTTAAAGAGCAAAGTAATCCAAAAGCTTGAAATGGAAAGATCCAAAATCTTATTATGTCTTCAATAAGTAAGCAGAAGTTATGAGACATATTACAACAGCATTAACTTTTCTCGATCAAAGAGACACAAATGAAATGGTTCCTCATGCTATAATTCCATCTTCCTCAACACCACCACTACTCCTTTTCTGTTCTGCCCCATGTCCCGATTTCCTTAAGCATTTCCTGTGTATAAGGGATTGCTAGAATAATTCCTCTGTTCGTTTTTTGTAGAAATATAAAGTAAGGGCCGGGAGTTTGGCCTAATGCTAGAGTGCTTGCCTAGCATGCACGAAGACCCGGGTCCGATTCCTCGGTACCACATACATAGAAAAAAGCCAGAAATGGTGCTGTGGTTCAAGTGGTAGAGCTCTAGCCTTGAGAAAGCCCAAGGACAGTGCCCAGGCCCTGAATTCAAGGCCCAGAACTGGCAAAAAAAAAAAAAAATATATATATATATATATATATATAAAGTAAATGTTCAAGAAGATCGGATATAATAAAAAGGCCTCCAGAGATGCACAGATTAGTATTATGTAAATTACTAGCAGTGTACTAGCGTATGACACACTGTTTTTACATTGTGGCTACAAAATCTGAACAAAAAAAGTTGTAAACAATAGTATGTTCATTCAAAAAGTTCAAGGATAAAGAACTCTGCTATGGATTCTGTTTTTGAAAAAGTTTCGTAGTATGTTTTAAATTGATTTAATTCACTTCAGATGTTTGTGCCATCTTGAGTGTTACTAAATTAAAACTGCATCAAATCCAAATCACCCATATCTACTCCCCTTTTCTTAAACATTCATACTAAAACATTTAAAAATGATTTTATTTACAAGTTAAAGCTAAAAGCACATGATATGTTACCCATCATTTTGCTTATATTACATAAACACAAACTATCAGCTTTTTCATAGAATTTCTCTTGAAATTAACAAAAGTGAAAAAACTAATTCAAAAACTGCAGCAAGTATGGATTTATCAAAAGGTATAACTTACTGAAAAAGTCTTTAAAGACGCTTAACCAATCCATTTTGAACAAAATTCTGCGACGTCCTTGGTAAACTTGTTAACACGGCACAGCACAGGATAATTCTTAGTGACTTCCTGGCCTGCTCGGCAACACTGAAACTTCCCACACCCACCCCACGTGACCTGGCCCACACCCAAGCCAGCACAAAGTTTTCCTCTTTCCAAAAACTTTTCCCTCTAAACTAGAAAAGAACTTGTAAAACAAGTAAATCATGATGGCCTTATGGCTAAGACTTATTTCAGATGAAATAGTAAGGCAAATATATTTTTAAATCATTAAAAAAGAATACATGCACTCTTCCTTTTCTCTGCTTCTTCCTTTACAGTCTTAACTTCCAAACAATGACTCTCAACACAATCGCTGTGACACAAATTCATTAATAATAGGACACATTTAAGTTACGAAAAAGGGCCACTTAAAACTGAGTACAGGAAAAGGCTAGTCTTTAACCTGCACTTCCTATGCAGGGAATGGTAACTATTTCTACTATTACAGGAAATTAAACCCTTACTAAATTTTTTTTGAAAAGGGAGGGGGCTGTCAGATGGTCCAAATTAAATTTACATAATTATACAGGCCAAAGATTATTACTTCAAAACAACATTTCCAACACCATGGAATGTAGGCAGCTAAAACAGTAATACTGTGTATAAGAAAGCTAGCAGAGGCTTCCCAGCTTTAGGAAGTTTAAGGTCTGACAGGTTAGTTACTGATCTGGGCAGTTAAACGTCCCGGTGACCACCTTCACCACCACTGGAAACGTCTAACAATAACTCTGCATACAAAATAAAAGCAAACATAAAGTACTAAGCAGTAAGTAATATACTAAATATAAAGTACTAACTAACATTTTGTATTTGTTCATTATGCTCTATTGGTCCACACACAGACCAAGAGCCCTAAAGCAGCAGCATGCCTGCCTGATACCAGAATTAATTCCTGTCTCTCCCATTTCCTTCCTGCTAGCTAAGAAGAGTTTCATAAGAAAAGGGCAGCATTCATCCGCACCTACTTCCTTCCTATCTGCCTAGCTAAGCCAGGGTAAAGAAGGCTCCAAGAAGGCTCCACTGCCTCCGCCCCCCCCCCCCAAAAAAAGGCCAGCAAAAACAAAAACCATTCGAGGAACTAAGGATGGTGAAATTAAAAAAATAAAATAGCAAAGAGATCAGTACTGTGGGTCTTAACAATGACCCAAGCTTAAAATTCACGTCAAATAGAAAATAACTGCTTAAAAAATGTTAAACCATTACATGTCAAAACTCAGTAACTTGCCACGTCAAATAAGCTGCTGACGTCCTCGTCCCTGGGTAATCCACATCTTCCTTTTTGGACTTTAGCGAGAGGCAGAATTTTCCTCTAAGTTTCCAGTGGCATCATGACAGAAGAAGCTCATTGCTAACACAGTAAGTTCAGCATGGCCATTCTGCTCCTTCTCACTTGACCTTTGAACTTGGGCCTGGATTGACAGAAACTGCTAATTTGGAAGACCTTCATCAGTGTCTTGGCTTGAACAACTGCTGGGAACCAAACCCAGCTGGTCTACTGAAATCCCACTCTTGACCTTTTCAAGTCAACTCTTTCAGAACTTTGTACAAAGACCTACAATCCAGAATCCACTTATAAGAAAGTCCTCTCTCTCTCGCTCTCTCTCCCTCCCTCCCTCTCTCTCCTTTCTTTCTTTTTTTTGTGGGTCATGGGGCTTAAACTCGGCCTGGGTGCTGTCCTGAGCTCTTCAACTCAAGGCTACCATCCTACCCTTGAGCTAGGCCCCACTTCCCATTTTCTATAGGTTAAGTAGAGATAAAGAGTCTCTGGTCCTTTTGTGCCCGGGCTGGCTTTGAACCTTGATCCTCAGATCTCAGTCTCCTGAGTAGCTAGGATTACAGGCGTGAGCCACTGTGCCCAACTATTCTTTCTTTTAATTCAAAACAACTTACCTAAGGTATCCTTCAAGTTTTTCACAATAGATGCTTTCCGAGCACTGTTCTTCCTTTCCACATAGTTAGAAGGGACAAAACCAGTTTTATTCATTGAATTTCTAACTCTCCACCAGGACTTAGAATCATCCAGAAGCCATAATCTCTCATTCTTCTTGATATCCAGTTCTTGTTCTTGTTGGGCCACATAATCAAATTTGGCTACCACCACTACTTCTTCCGCCATCTTTCAGCCCTGTAAGCCAAAGAAAACAGTTTTACATAAAATTGATGTAATAGGAACTTACTACATCACTAAGAGTTGAAGGGAAAAATATATCAGGCAAAAACTAAACTAAACAAAACTTAGCCAGTGGCTCCCTCCTGTAATCCTCTCTCAAGGAGGCTGGAAGCTCCAAGCCAGACAGGTAGACAAACCCAAGGTATTCATCTCCAGTTAACTAGCCAGGAATGAAAGTGTGGCTCAAATAGTAGTACCAACAATGAGCAAAAATCCAAGAATGTGAAGCACTGAATTAAAGCCCCACGACTAGCACACACACACACACACACACACACACACACACACACACAAATACACACTCGAAACTCCCATTGCTACATTAGCATTACATAAAGTAAGGCAAAAGCTAGTGCTAGCAATAAAGTTTATTATACAATGTTCTACTCAATACATAGGTAGGATTGAAACTTAAGTTCTACACAATACAGAAGCTTTTTGAGCAGCATTTTATTATAAGGAAAAAATGTAACTGCAGAACACCACAAGGAGAAAACACCAATTATTACACCAAACAATTTTTTTTTTTGGTCGGTTGTGGGACTTGAACTCTGGGTCTGGGCTACACCAGACAATTTTTAACATCCTTATCTCAGGAATAAAACAATCTGAGACACTGTGGAAGTAACGAAAGGACTATGAAGGAGATGCTTCAGTTCAAATGATTAACATTAAGAAAAACCCAAGCTATCAGTGTAGTTCAGTGGTAAGAGTGTTTGGCCCTCAAGAGTTAATTCCTACTCCCACCTCCTGGCCCCCCCTTCAAAAAGAAAAGAGTGAAAAGTATATATCCTAAGCAGTTTCAAAAACAGAATAAGGCACTGGCCTACCTTGAATCTACAGCACACACACACAGATACACGAAAGCTCCGGCAGCTCATGCATGTAACTCCTAGCTGCTCAGGAGGCTGAGAGGGAGGGGGTGATCCTGGCTCCAAGACAGTCAATGAGATTCATCTCCAATTAACCACTCAAAAAAGCTGAAAGTGGAGTTGTGGCTCACGTGGTAATGCTAGACTTTAGCCCAAAGGGACATCAGCTAGGCAGACCCTGAGGTTCAAGCCCAAGAATTGATGCATACATACACATACTCTGATTCTCTGTCGCTGTCTTTCTCTTGCATGTACATGCAAATAAGAGAGAAACAAAAAGGGAAGAAAGAAAAGTAGTAAAGCAACTAAAACAAATAAGAAGTAGGGTGGAAATAAGAAAAGCAGCAAATACAGACTAAGAAGGCTCATTATAATAAAGGTAGTTCTTGTCGGGCTAGTGAAATTGATAGTTTCCCCATGATGGTTCATAGCCAGCCCAAGCAAAACCATTTCAAGACCCCATCTCAACACACCAGGCATGGTGGTAGACCCCTGCGAGCCCGAGAGGCGGGAGAAGGAGATGGCAGTCCAAGCGAAAGGAGCTGGAAAACAACCAACAGCAAAAATGACTAGAAATGTGGCTCAAGTGGTAGGGTACTTGCCTAATCATCACGAAGCCCTCAATCTTCAGTAGCACCAAGAGGGGGGCTGAGGGTGAGAATTGGAAAGGAATGCCTAAATACCGGGAATGAAAAGAAGTGACAAAGACAGACACTGCAAACATTAAAATGCATGGTACTATTATAAACATTTTACCTACCAACACATGCTGGTAGAATCTAGAATTCATCATGCACGGATAATCAAGTATACTGCATAAACAAGCTAGATACATTCTGGAGTATGCAAAGCTTCAAAGTCTCCCACACATGGTAAAAGAATGATATAAATATGCCCCCACAGCACTAAAAAAAGAAAAAGAAAAAACAGGATGATGTGGTACTCAAAAACACTGACGAGAAAAATACAAAAAAAAAATATTTGAGGCCAGGATTATAGGATCATGTCTGTGCCTATAATCCTAGCTACTCAGGAGGCTGCTCAGATCTCAGAATTACAGTTCAAAGACAGCCCAAGGCAGGAAAATCCATGGGACTCTTATCTCTAATGAACTATTTAAAAAGCCTGAAGTGCAGTTGTGGCTCAAGCTCAGAACATTAGCCTTGAGCAAAAGAAGCTCAGGGACAGTGTTCTGGCTCTAAGTTCAAGGATTAATACATATACTTATAGATATTTTTCCCCAGCTTTTGTTTGACATTTCTTCAAAAGAACAATTTTTCATTACTAACACAAGATATAAGAAAGTTACAGTCATGAGCAACAGGAAAGCCAGCAACAGAGAGACTCACAGACACTTAAGCAGTGACTGTTTCTTCCCTGGACCTACTACCACCCAATTAGTCCAGAAGCCTAATAGAATGAGCTTTAGGTTCTACTGAAATCTTTCCTGAAAAACTGGCTGGAAAATTTACATAGAAAAGTAACTCTAAACACATAAAACTGGCAACAAATATTTTGAAAAAGGTAACAATTGACATACTGACAAGCTCAATACCCAGCATTCAATGTTTCATTTCCAAACAACATTCTGATTGCCTTCTCTATTATTATTTTAGCCATGTAATTTGTGGGAATGACTCTAGCTTCAGGGGTAACCCTGGGTTAATTAAAGCCCCATGTAAACTTTAAAAAAAAAAGGTACCTGAACCCCTACTGTATTTTAATTAACCTAAAATGTCAAGCAAGTATTATTACTTTAGAAAACTGACCCGTGTGCCTCTAATGGATAGCCAGGAGTGAGAATCCAATGGCGACCAACTTTCCCTAGCAAAGCTGCTCCAACTAATGCCAGAAGGTCAAGGAGGGATGCAAGACACAGCATGTTAAAAACCCCTGGGAAAACTGGCTCTTGAGAAACACAGCAGGAGACTTTCAGGATTTTTTTCATAGGCAGATAGAGCTGAAGAATGCTCCTACTGTAGCCCTCTTGTTACCAGCTGGAGTGAAAGGACAGTTGCTGGGAAATGGGGCCAGCCCTGATAAAGTGAGCTGCCTCCTGGACCGACCTTCAGTTCCTTACACTGATAATGTCTTCACTGGGCCAAACAGTTTTCAGCTATTTTCAACTGAAATTTCTCACTAGAGGCCAAATACAATCACACGATACCAAAATGTGAATAAAATTATTGCGTGGATTGAAAATACTAAAATACGAATACAGAAACCAGGATGCTGATGGAAGTCCAGGAAATAGAAGAGGCAGTCTCAGAGCCTTCTTCCCTCAGGTACAAGCTACAAGCTCCTTAAAAGGAAAGCCCTACAAAGCAGTGGTCATATCTGCTCTAAATATACAACGCATTTTTTCTGCATATTGCCCCCAAACAATAAAGGTCTCACTCAAACTTGTTTGAAAAGTGAGGAAATTTTATAGCAATTTCCTTTGATAAGTCTTTTCAAATCAACTGACTTAGCTTTCACAAGGCAATTCCCAGTTAGTATTATTTTTGTGTGTTTATTTCACATACAAAGCTCAACAAGATGCACTCTTGGAAGAAAACTTTACATCTATTTTTTTTCTCTCTCTCTCTAATCCTGGGGCTTGAACTCAGGGCCTGGACACTGCCCCTGAGCTTCTTTTGCCCAAGGATAGCACTCTACCACTTGAGCCATAGTGCCATTTTGGGCTTTATCTGTGTGTGTGGAATCAAACTCAGGGCTTTCATGCATAATAGGCAAGCACTCTACCATGAGGCCACATTCCCAGCCCTATACCTGATTCTTGGTATCCATTCAATGTAAATGTGTTGGTAGGAACAGAAACTGGGCACCAGTGTCAAATTTATTGGTTCACACAGAAGTGGAGGGGGTAGTCACTCTCTATAAACGTCCAAATACATGAGAACTTTGTATATGGTGGTAGAATTAGTAACTCATATTACACCTGCTTCTCACAGTCCTTGAGGGATAAACAGTCAGTCCTGCCATATCCAGCATGTGAAAGAAAACTAGACGGAAGGAGAAAGGGAAAGCTGTCCCTTCCCCTATTCCTCTAGCAAAAACAACTGAAACTGCAAACGGAAGCAAGGAAGCGCTGAAGGTGAGGAGCAGGCAGGCAGAGCCCACGACGAGTGATGGTGACTGAGGGGCAATGCCCTAGCTGCAACTTTGGCTTGACATGAAGGAAGTCCCTGCAATCGAGCACAGGAGGGAGAGTCAGGAACAACAACCCATACAAAGTCAACAGCAGCCCCAGCTCAAGACAGAACCATTTCAGACAATACCACAAGAAAAACCGTGGCCCCACACCCAAGATCAAAGTCCAAGCAGCAAACCCAGACTTCCAGCCCTTGCGAGGACAAGGACGAGACAAGTCAGCAGCTCTGCTAGACAGAAAACCCAATTAAGGAGCCAGAGCCTTTACTTGGGAGAGAAAATGAGCAAAGGTACAAAGACCCAGCAACACAGTCCATCAAAAGGATCCAACTAACTTGTAGACGATCCTCGGCCCCCATAAAGAAAAACACCCATACTTCCAAGTGCGTGGAGATAAGACAGCCATGTGTCATACCGACTGCGCCATAAAAGAAATGTCAACGCATTGAAGTGAACTGAAATCATTCACTGTGAGCTTGAACCCCTTGGACTGTAACAGAATCGAACTAGAAATCCGTCCTGGGAAGTGCTCACTTGCTGAAAATTCAAACAATGCCTGGAAGGACATTTATGGTACCAAAGGCAAATACTCAGAAGGAAAAAAATCTTCCAGCAATTTTTTAAATCTCTTACCCTTCTGAGAGCTTGGGGGGGGGGGGGAATTAAAGCTTTAAGAAAGAAGAAAGCAAGCAGGGTGAGGTGGCTCTCGCCTGTAATCCTAGCTACTCGGGAGGCTGAGATCTGAGGATCAAGGTTCAAAGCCAGCCCAGGCACAAAAGGACCTGAGACTCTTATCTCCAATTAACCAATAGAAAATGGCAAGTGGGGCTTGGCTCAAGGGTAGGGCAATAGCCTTTAGCTGAAGAGCTCAGGGACAGCACCCAAGATAAGTTCAAGCCCCATGACCCACCCTCCCCCCCCCCAAAAAAAAGAAAGCAATAAAATGTTAAAATCAATGAAATTGAAACTAGATTAAGAACTGATAAACTGCTTCAAAGAGAGTAAAAATGACAAACTTGAACAAGAAATAAAAAGACTTAATCAGTAACACTATTAAAAAGCCAGGGGATGGTGGCCTGAAGAAGAAAGGAAGCGAGGGGGTGGCAAAAGGTGGGGCAACACCTCTGCTCCAGGCTGTCCTCTCACCACTCCACCCTCAGGGTAGATGCAACCGTGCCCAGAGCAGCAAGCACACAGCACAGCCCATGAGGACGTGGAGCCAGAGATCATGGAGGGAAAACCCTCGGGGGTGAAGAGCTGCTGAGGTGATCTGGATAACTCTAGGACCAATGCCAGAGGAGCCCGGAGCCATCTCCTGGCCTTTGACCTTGTCTATCCCCAGGAGTGTCTCTACACAGCACACAAAGCAGCCTCCAGCCAGCTCCAGCCTCAGCCTCCCAAGGGCTGGGGTTTTGGGTGGGGGCCACCAGGCCGCACTGTTCCCCAGCCTTTGGTTTTGACAAATGCACATGGAAATGGAATCATGACTTCATGCTGAGGATCTGAAGGAGGGCCAGGTCACAGACCCGCTAAATCCTTCTTGTGTTTACCCCCCTTCCTTCCTTTCCAGCTCTCTTGAGTCTCTCCCCTGCACTTCCCTTCAACCTCCAGAGCAAGAGGCCTGATGGATGCGCCTGGGAACACACAGGAGGGAAGCCTCCTCCCAGGGCAGAGACCTCATGGCACTAACTGGGCCCAGCGTGGCTGATGGCCACCAGGTAAGGAACAAGCACGTGGCCAGCGGGCTGCTGCGATGAGAACCCAGTCTGCTGTCCTGGCTTGAGGTTTTGGTACTGAATACCTAACATCAAGATGGTGTGTATGAAATCTCACTCACACCATCCACTACATGTAAATTAACTAAAGGCAGAGCAAAAGGCCTTCACTGGTCTTATACTTCAAATGGACCTACTTTCATGTAGGTAGGATGCTTTCATCATTATTCAATACATATTGCGGCTCTATGATATATTTTACCATCACATTTCATGCAGCCTCCACAACCTCCAGAATGAAATTAAAATCCCATTATTATGAAAATATGTTTACTCTGGAAACTCATAGGCAAATACCAACTCAAATACCTAGGCATGTTCTTTCCCAAGTTACTTTTACCAATACATCAGGTATAACAGTAATACTGTTCAAACATTCAATCACTGTACCCAATCTGTACATGGAGAAAGACAGGATTTGCCATACAGGCAATGACAAATTTGGCTCTTTCTAGCAAATCCATTGGTTTCTGTTTGCTCGGGGCATGGGATTTTTGGCAATGCAGGATAAGAAACTCAGGGCCTCGTCCCCAGACCTGCCAGTTATTTTTTGAGGAAAAATGAACCAACTAGTAGTATATAAAAAATGAAATGTACAGGGATCACTAGCATGGTATTCCAAAACCATTTTAGAATCTACTGTACTTAAACACACATCTTGACAATTTCCTGTTTCTGATAAGAATCAGCTTAGTAACAATACCCAAGTGACTAAGGCCGGAAGTTTGGCTGAGCTATGACACTCTCAGTAAACAATGAAGGGAGAACAATCCAAGAATAACTAACTTTGACATGCCATAAATAATGCAAAAAGACTAGGTAATTCATACAGAAGGTGTTTTTTTTCAATTTTAGTATCTTCCTAAATAGTTTTCCTTCGTAAACAAACTCACTAATGAAACAAATTCAACTATTAGGAAAATAAGAAATTATCCTAAAACAAAACAAAATACTAGGTAGCACAGTTCGTAGAGTGCTTGCCTAGCATGTACGAGCCTTGGATTTGATTCCTCAGTACCACATACACAGAAAAAAAGCCAGAAAGTGGTGCTAGGGTTCAGGTAAGAGTGCTAGCCTTGACTGCTTCCTCACTGGATTATGATGAAACAAACTCCTTTTTTCCTGCTGGTTTGGGTGCTGGTGGCCCACGCCTATAACCCTAGCTCCTTAGGAGCTGAGGTCTGAGGATCATGGTTCAAAGTGAGCCCAGACATGAAAGTCCATGACTCACTCTATCGTCAACAAACCACCAGAAATCAGAAGTGGAGCTGTGGCTCAAGTGGAAGAGTCCTAGCCTTGAACAAAAAAAGCTCAGGGGCAGCATCTCAGCCCTGTGTTCAAGTCCCAGGACCAGCATCAAAAAAAAAAAAAAAAGTTTTTATCTTATGTATGTAAGTGTATATGCAAAAAATTTTAAAAACTTATCTACAAATGCTCCAGCATTGTCACCATTTCTACTTCAATGTCTTGTCACCTCAAACGCACCATGCTTCATACAGAACCTCCAAACCACAGCTCTACCCAATCCATTATCTTCCCATTCACCAGACCCTACTAGCACCATAATCAATTTATACTCACTTGCCTTGGAAAAGTCTCTCATTCAGCCTTTTGTTTCATTGACACTGTCATCCCTTAAAGTCCAACCCCTCAGCAATTGACATACCTCTTGATTATAACACTCACCTGTCTATCCACTTCAGATCTTTCTAGATATAAATCCCAAACTCTTCTTTATTCTTCCAGTCCCAAGGCTACCAGTTACTTCCTGCACTTACTTTTTCTTGAGTACCTCAGTTTACTTTTCCTGTTTGAGACAGGGACTTGGAGAGCTGAGGATACCTCAAACTCACTAAAGTCCAGTGACTTCCAAGTACTGGGATTACAAAGTATCCAACATCCCTGACCCTTAGCCTTTTATTTCTTGCTGCCTCACTCCTCCAGTTGTGTAGTACATTTGTTTCCTGAGGCTAGCTCCCTGATGAAGGCTAGAATGGGCTGGATCATGCTCTTTCTAAACATGTTACCAAAAGACCTTTCCCAGCTCTCTCAGGTTCTGATGCTCTCAGGCAGGGTTTGAGCACAGCCATCAACTCCTGAGCATTTTCTGTGTGTGTTTCCTCATATCCATATGTATGTACATATATAACATGTTATGTATGTTTCGTGTGTGTGTCTGCGTGTTTCTCACTATTTTTTTCTCCTTTCTTTAATAGAACACCAGTCATACTAGATTAGGGCAGAACCCAATGGCCTCACTTTAACTTGATGACCTCTGCACACATTGTGAGGAACAGAGGATGGGACTTGAACATACTTTTATGGGGGAACAAAATGCAACCCAAGATAGCTGATTAACCAATTTTTTTTGGTTGGTTGTTTGTTTGTTTTTTTAACTGTATTTTTTTTTTTTGTCTTTTCTTTTTTGGCACTAGGGATCGAACCCAGGACATTGCACTTGCTAGACAAGCACTTTGCCACTGAGCTACATCCCAGCCCTGATTAACCAATTTTTAAAATGAAGTTCACTTATAAGTGATTTTCCCTAATTACAAATACATGTTTCTGTAGGGCAATGGTGGCTCATGTCACCTTGCTAGAGCAGAGATCAGAGGATCAGTTACTCCAGCCCCTCCCCCTCAACTCCCCAAAATAGTTAAGTTCACAAGGCTCCATCTTGACCACAGGCTGGGTGGTATCTCAGGCTCTTCATCCTAGCAATGCAGGAAAACAGAAATAAGTGTGTTGCTGCCAGGAAAGGTGGCTCACGCTTGTATCCTAGCTACTCAGGAGGCTGAGATCTGAGGATCCTGGTTCAAAGTCAGCCCAGGCACTGAAGTCTGTGAGACTCTTATCTCCAATTAAACACCAGAAAACCGCAAGTGGCGCTGTGGCTCAAGGGGTAGGACTGTAGCCTTGAGCTGAAGGGGCCCAGGCCCAGAGTTCAAGCCCCATGACTCACCAGAAAAAAAAATTTAAAAGAAATCTTAATCTCAGCATTACTACTAATAATACACATAGACATTACCCTTATACCTGGAAAGAACATTGAGTCTCATGCCAATATTGAATTGAGTAAAAATATTTGGCATCTTCCTGTTCCTAGCAGCCAAATTTAATACTAATTAACCTAAGGGAGCCACTGGCTGGAGGGAAGAATATACTCACAGGCCTCACAGGCTAAGGAAGGCTAAGGCAAGGCATGAAATTAGCATATATATCTCTCTATATATACATATCTATAGAGAGAGATATATGGGCTGGGAGTTTGGCCTAGAGGTAGAGTGCTTGCCTAGCATGCACGAAGACTTGGGTTCGATTCCTCAGTACCACATACATAGAAAAAAGCTAGAAGTGTGCTGTGGCTCAAGTGGTAGAGCTCTAGCCTTGAGAAAGTCCAAGGACAGTGCTCAGGCCCTTAGTTAAAGGTCCAAGACTGGCAAAAAAAAAAAAAAATATATATATATATATATATATATAGAGAGAGAGAGAGAGAGAGAGAGAGAGAGAGACGCATGTATGTACACATATAAAATGTCTACTGAGTATATGTTAGGGAAGAGAGCTAAAAGGAAAGGGGAAGAAGCCTAAAGGGGGAGGAGAGAATAGGTACTAAAACTGGACTGATGTTGAGAAGATTAGCACAGCCCCTGTGCAAGGATGACACGAAAAGCGTTCATGAAGCGTTCCTATTTTTACAAACGTAACTGTACCTCCTCTATACATTATCCTGACAGGAAAATACACTTTTTTTTAAAGTTGCAAGAAAAAATAATTAAGAAATGGGTGGAAGGGGGTAAGATGTTGAAGGGGTGACAGTGATCAAGATGCACTGTATTCATAAACCGCTTTGTTATATGGCAGTTATCCTGCAGGCTTGGCACTGGTGGCGCATGCCTAGAATCCTAGCTATTCAGGAGGGGGAGATCTGAGGGGCTCAATCTCAGCAACCCAGGAAGAAGGGAGAAGGATGGAAGGGGTTACCCTGATCGAGATGGATTGTACTCATAATCTGATGTGTGGAATTGAAACTCCTTTGTTCAGTATGCTAAAAATAGTAACTAAAAAATAACATACTTCTGTTTCCTTCTTTTATGTTTTACATGAATGAATGAATGAGGACTATGATTCAAATATAACAGCAGTAACGCATGGAACAAAAATGAGCCTCAACAAAAGTTGACATCACTGCTACCTGGGTAACTTAAGGAAAATTGGTTTCAACAGCAGGCAGGCAATCTATACGTAGACATTCAGTTTCAAGAGCCGTGATCAGAAGGTAGGCCTAATACAGGAGTAAATGTGAAGGACTAGCGTGGTCAGGGACAGCTATGGACGAGCAGTACTACATGAGAAAAATAGGTTTTGTGCAGACATGCAAAGGTTATGAAACCCAAACTGTGCTCATAGATTTCTGACCAGTGGGGGATATATTCAGAGTTTTATTTTAAGGTCTACAACAGGCAGGACACAGCGAACAGAACAGCAAGACAGGAAACCCAGTTAAATCTACTGAGTAATTCAAAGATAAAAATTAAATAGGGCCTGGAGCCACCTGTAATCCTAGCAACTCAGGAGGATGAAATAGGAGGACTAGAGCTTGAAGCCAGCCTGGGTAGGAAAGTCTGTGAGATTCTTTTTTTTTTTTTTGTCGGTTGTGGAGCTTCAACTCGGGGCCTGGGTACTGCCCCTTAGCTCTTCAGCTCAAGGCTACCGCCCTACCCCTTGAGCCATAGTGTCACTTCCAGCTTTCTGGTGGTCTTTCATACCAGGCTGGCTTTGAACCGTGATGCTCAGATCTCAGCCTCCTGAGTAGCTAGGATTACAGGCATAAGCCACTTCACCCAGCTCCATGAGATTCTTCTTTCCAACATTAGCCTTGAGCAAAAACAAAAGCTCAGGTTCATGTCAGGAGACTGAAACCACAAAGATACATAAATGTCATCAAAACAAAGCATGTGCAATCAGTTTTAAAGGGAAGGCTGTAAGTTCTACTTGATAGAGGGCTACGTGAGGATCATCCAGACCGTGAGGATCATCCAGACCTAGCTGCTGCCTTGTTAGCTGTCTTCCTAAATCACGTTAAAAGTATTACAAAGAATCTGTTAAATGCTCAGCAATTTCTAGATTTCCTTTCAATTTCACTTATCAACAAAATGCTCATTTAACTTTCTGCTATTTTTCCTCTATTATCAAGGTCAGTAAACTTATTCATGCAGGGTTCCGGACCAGATTTACTTATAACAATAATCACCTCAATCCACCCTGAACTTTGCGAAGTTCTTAAAGTTCAGAAAGAAAAAAAGAGGAACACCCACAGCGCAAAGTACCACTTACTGCCTAACCAAACATTACGCATTTTTATTTACATGGGCTTGGAACCACTGCGAAGTCTAAACCACAATGCTTGAGAAAGTTGAGGCACGCATTTAAATTTTAATGGCCCAACATTCAGCACGGGGTGGTTATGGAACCCCTGGACAGATCACAATCTCCCCCAAGAAAACCAGCAGTGTGAGACAAAGATGGAAGTGTTTACGTTAACAAAATGTGACGACTAACAGTAGCCGGTCTTCACTCCTGGCTCATTACTCAAAGAGACTGAGATCTGAGGATTGAGGTTCGAAGCTGGCCTGGGAAGAAAGTCTGGGAGACCCTTCATCTCCTCCCCGAAAAAAGCCAGAAGTGAGGGCGTGGCTCAAGTGAAGGTGTGGTAGAGCACCAGATCTGAATGGAAAAAGCTAAAGGACTGGACCCAACACAGGTAACCCACACCCACACAACACTACTGAAAAACTCCCCACTCGGTGGAGGTGGCTGTCATCCTCGCTACTCAGGAGACTGACCTAAGGACCACGGTTCAAAGCCAACCCCGGCAGAAAAGTTCCCCTGAGACTCTTAACTGCAACGAACCACCAGGAAACCATCCTGAAGTAGCACTGTGGTCAGCAAAAGTGGTATAGAGCCACAGCCTTGAGCGCTTATAAAAGCTCAGGGACAGCACCCCAGACCCTGAGTTCAAAGCCCACGTCCAACCACCAACTTAAAAAGAAAAGAAAGAAGAGATCCAAACGACCCTTTCTTCTTGCATTATTTCCCCCACTGACCTCACTGTGCAGGCTGAGGCTATCAAGACACAAAGATGTCCAGATGCCTCCCAAGATCTTTAAGAGCTGGCGTGCCCTGTCCAAGTATGTAAAAGAGAAGACTTCTGACCGCGCTCCCCCGGCTGGGAAGGGACCAGACCTTCCTCCACCTCCAGTTCTCATCCTCCCGAGGACCCGGGGAAGTGACCTTTCCGCTGCAGAGCTCCACTTTCACTGCCCGGCCCAGGGCCTGGGGCCAGATCCACCTCCCCCCAGGGAGGCGCCAGGGCCCTGGACTTGGTGTGACCCAAACCAACCCGTCCCCCTCGCTTCAGCCACGACAGGCCACCTCCGCGTCCCGGAGCGCACAGCCCGGGCGAAAGGAGCCCCGGATTCCGGTCCGGCCAGAGCCCCGGGGAAGAGCGAGGCGGGGGAGGGGCCGGCGCGCACTGCGGGCTCCCTCCGGCTCCCAGGCCCCCCCCGCGGTTCCTACCACGCCCCTTACCTTCCTTCCCGGCCCCCCGGCCCCGGGGTAGGCATGGACTGGGAGCCCCAACATGAAAGGACCGCGTGTCCCAGGACCGGGGCTCGCCTGTCCCGGCATGGGGGAGGGAGTCAGACATCTCGCGCTCAGGGGATGGGGTTCGGCCCCCGGGACAGAGGAGGAGCGCGGAGGAGGGCGGGGAGGGCGGGGAGGCCCGAGGTCGCCCCCCCCCCGCCCCGCACGGCCTCCGCGCCCCGCCGGCAGACGGCGCCCCGGGGCTGAGCTCCCCCGCGGGGAAGAGGAAGCGACGCCGCGAGTCACCGCCGAGGCGCGGCCCCCCGGTCGGTTCGGGGGTCTCACCTGGCCGCTGTCCAGCCCCGGGCGGCTGCTCGTCTCCCGAGGAAGAGCCCAGGACGCCGGGGCGGCCGCCGGGATGGCCGTTACCGCACGAGGCCTGCGCTCCGCCGCCGCGTAGCTCTCCCGAGGGGGGCGGGACCCCGGAGGCAGGAAACGCACTCCCCCCGTCCAATCAGATGGGCCGTCTCAGCACCGTCCCCGGGTCTCCGTCGTGACGGCTATCTGAGCCGCCCTGGGATTGGGCGAGCCGGCTTGTCAATCAAGCGCCCCCCCCCTCCCTCCCGGCCCAGCGGCTGGGGTGGGCTGGTGGCGGCGGCGGTGGTGGGGAAGAGACCCGGAGAGGCGCTGGGGCGACGCCGGGCCTGGCGGCGCCTCGCTGCGGCTCCTGTGTCTGGGCACCGCTGGAGAAGACTCGACAGCCACCCAATGGCGGCGGTCCTCGCTGCATCGGAACTGGAGCCTTGCAGCTGGACGTTATTGTTAGGGGACAAAGCCGGGAGACGTGGGAGACCCATGGAAGCCGCAGCCTGAGGACGCCCGATGGGCCCCGTGTCTGCTTAATTTAATTTAATTTAATTTAATTTAACTGTAGGGGCTTCGTCTCAGGGCCTGGGCCTTGTCCCCGTGCTGCTTTTATTTACTTCTTTATTTTCTCAAGGCTGGTGCTCTACCACTTGAACCACAGCTCTCCACTTCTCTCCTTTTTTTTTCCCTCCTAGTTAATTGAACAAAAGCAGGGAGGTCTCACAAAACTTTGCCGTCCTAGCTGGCCTCGAACCTGGATCCAGCTGGGAGGAGCAGGCATGCGTGGCCCTGGGGCCAGCCTTGTGGTGTAAGAGGTCAGTTCCTGTGGGAGCTTGGTTCTGCCCTGTCCCCCTGATCCAGCCCAACCCTTGGGGTACCTCCTTGTGGTCTGGTTCCCTAAGTTCTGCTGGGTGAGGCAACCGTGTGGGGACACAAAAGATCTGACCCCATCCGAGCTGTGTCTGAACTTGATATAAAGACAAAATGAGGAATCGTCTCACCACACCTGGCTAATTCAGCTCTTCTACCCAGCATACCACCGCTAGATGTGTGTGTGTTGTGTTTCCCTAACCATTTCAAAATTTTGGAACTTATTTTTTTCCCCCCCCAATCCAGGGCTTGACTTCAAGGCCTGGGTATTGTGTGAGCTGCTTTCGCTCAAAGCTAGCACTCTACCACCTGAGCCACAGTGCCACCTCCAGCTTTTTCTGCATATTTTATTAGTGATAAGAGTCTCAAGGACTTGCCTACCCCAAGCTGGCTTCAAACCCTGATCCTCATAGCTCAGCTTCCTGAGTAGCTAGGATTTATGGGCATAAACCACCAGTGCCCAGTTTAAAATATTGGAACTTTAAGATCACATAAATTCGATCTTTCAAGTCTTGTGTTCTTTTTTAGTTGTTGTTTATTCATTTATTTTTTAGATAGTGCCTCACTATATAGCCCTAACTGGCTTGGAAATCACTATGTAATCCATTCTGGTCTCAAACTTGTGATTCTGCTTTAACCTCTCAAATACTAGAATTATGAACATGTACCATCAGTCAATAAGTCTCAAGTCTCACAAGGTATTTTCATTGTGTTTTGTTTTTGTGAACTGAGATAGGAAGATATGAACTCAGGACCTTGAACCAGCTTGAACTTGCTTACTCAGCTGGAACTCTTATCACTTGAATCATGTAGAGATGGAGTCCTACAGACTCTTCTGCCAAAGCTGGCATCAAATCTCAATCCTCCAGGTTTTGGCTTTCTGAATGCCAAAATCTGAAGGCCAGGATTATAGGCATGAACCTAGTGCCTGGCAAGTCTTTTTTTTTTTTTTGCCAGTCCTGGGCTTGGGCTCAGGGCCTGAACACCGTCCTTGGGCTTTCTCAAGGCTAGAGCTCTACCACTTGAGCCACAGCTCCACTTCCAGCTTTTTTTTCTATGTATGTGGTACCAAGGAATCGAACCCCCGTCTCGTGCATGCTAGGCAAGCACTCTACCACTAGGCCAAACTCCTGGCCCCTCATTTCTTCTGTAGTGATAGAAACTGATGTTCTCTTCCCACAATTTACCTTTTGTTAATAACGGCAAAGACACAAGATTCATGGAATCATCTCTTATTTAATATTTATTCTTGAATATATTAGACTAATTTTTCTGCATCTGCGCATATTTAATTATATTATATAGCACTCTGTCAGTTATAGAACACAAAAGACATTTATAGGTAAACCTTAAAGTGGCAGTGTCACATGTGCCTAAGTGGACGTTAACCAGACAATAGGAATCGTATATTCATTTCGTGGGAGATTCTAGTATTTCCTGATAGTCTTCCCTTCTTAAATTCCTCCAGTAAAGCTTATAGCCGGCAAGGACAAACACGCTAATCATAATGACCACGCCTCCGAAGACATCATATACGCTTGGAAATATGTGTAACACGACAAGCTGCAAGATCATCGCCACCACAATCTCCAGGTGCTGGACCGTGCTGACCAAAGCAGGATGGAATTTGTCCAACGCATAATACACCCCTAAGAAGGCTACGGTAGAGCAGACGCAAATGGCTAGGAGATAACTCCATGTTTCTCCGTCTAAAGGGATGATGGGTTCTTGGAGAACAAACATGGTCGACAGGCCCCAGATGGTCCCGGTCCACCCGAACGTAAACAGGGCGCTCCACATGCTGACCTTGTCTCTGATGGATCTGTACACTATCATGGACAGAGCTGTGGTCATTCCAGCCATCACGGTCATGGTGTACCCAAAGGCTTCTTTCCAGGCATTCAGCAAAGAATTCTCCTCATCCACAATATTGGGGATCATGACAAGACACACCCCGACGATGCTGCAAACCACAGTGGTTAGATCCACGCAGGCCATTTTCTCATCCACCAGTAAAAAGGCCAAGACGGCGCTAAACACCGTCGTGGTGGCTCTCCACATGACAGTCCCGTTGCTGGGAGGAACGATGGAAAAGGAGGTGTACGCACAGGTGATAGAGATGACATTGCATACCCCATAAAAGAAGAGGCGCAATCTGTACCCCCGGGGTCCAAACGGGGCCTCCTGGTGGTAGCACACAACTAACACGGAGAAGACCTGCAAGACAGAACGGATAAAAATGAGCTCTAAGGAGGGAACTCTGGACCGATCGGACACAAGCCGAGTAATGAGAGCCACACAGCCGTGGGCTAAAGCAGATCCAAACAACACGATCCACATTTTTCGAGACTGAAAGATATTCTTTTCGGCAAAGCCCTGGAATCGGCCCGTCTCGCTGGTCCTTGGGGCTTCTGTGGAGAGAGGCTGAGTGTCTATGGTGCCAAAGAAAGTTCTTCCTTTCCTTCTCATTTCACTCAGGAGACCTTTCTTGGGGTTCTGGTCCAGAAAATTCCCATAGTCCTCATTGATTTCCTCGTAGCTGTCATCTCCCAGCTGGGGATAATGAGAAGTGTACTTGACCATCTCCGTGTTGGGATGTATTTTTACCCGTTTCTTCACTGGATATTGTTTGGATTGTGAAGTATCCATTTCTTCAGGTATTCAAGTCTCTGTAAAGAAATAATAAAAGACAAACGTGTATATTCATGCTACTGTGAAGAACTCAACTCCATTATCACAGTAGTGCATCAATTCAAGGACCTAAAAGAAGGATGGCCACAAAGGTGGGGAAACACTATAAAAGGTTTTCTTTCTCAGCTGGGCACTGGTGGCTCACACTTGTCATCCTAGCTACTCAGGGGGCTGAGAGCTGAGGATCACAGTTCAAAAGCAGCCCAGGCAGGGAAGTCTATCAGACTCCTATCTCCAAGGATCCACCAGAAAACCAGAAGTGGAGCTGTTTCTCAAAGTGGTAGAGCACTGGCTTTGAGCAAAAAGAGCTCAGGGAAAGTGCTCAGTGCCCGAGTTCAAGCCCCATGACCAACCAAAAAGATGAAGCAGGAGAGGAGAAGAGAAGAAAGGTTTTCACTCCCATCTCTAGCCATCTCTCATTCTGTTTGTCCTTTGTCTCAGTCAATTTCTTTTTTCTTTTCCTTTGGTCACTTGTGGGGCTTGAACTCTCCGTCAACATTATTTCACATCTTGACCTATTGATTGTTTTTCTTCCATCTTTAAAAAAAACAGTCCATATAAAATAAAAAAATTTAAAAATTCAAATGACAATGTAACAATGTAGGTATCTACTGACACAGAAAAGTATAGTGTGTGGAAAGTGGCGCTGTGGCTCAAGGGGTAGGGTGGTAGCCTTCAGCTAAAGAGCTCAGGGACAGCACCCTGGCCCAGAGTTCAAGACCCACGACTGACCAAAAAAAAAAAGGTACAGTGTGTGTGTGTGTGTGTGAGCACATGTGTGCACGCGTACACGCTGGTATCATGAGCTTGAACTCGGCCTGGGCACTGTCCCTTAGCTGTTTCATTCAAGGCTGGTACTCTATCACTTGAGCAACAGCTCCACTTCCAGCTTTTTGGGGGGTTAATTGGAGACAAGAGTCTCATGGATGTTCCTTCTTGCCCAGGCTTTGAAGCTTGATCCTCAGATCTCAGGATTACAGACTTGAGTCCCTAATGCCCAGCTATATATTGTTGCATAAGAAAAAAAAATGTTACACCTTAAAATTTTCCTCTTCTTATAAGTTACATAAGTCAGGTAAAGAGTACCCCTTCTCTTGCTCTCTCCTAGCTTTTCCCCTCCTGTCCCCACCCACAAGTTGTACAGTTCGTTTTCAACCCAGTGTCGAGTGAGTATCATTGCTGCATTTTTTTAACCTTTGTCCCTGCATTTCTGTGTCCACTCCCTTATCATCCCAAAGACAGATAAGGCAAAAATAAAACAAACACAATGGGGGGAAAAACTCTCTTTTTAAGCATTTTTAAGGGAACAGAGCAACGAAATATGACCAAGTCTTCCCATCTAGTGATTCCTCTTCCACCCACCCCCAAAGAGAAGAGAGAGAGAAAAAAAAAAAATGAGAGAAGAGAAAAAGCTTTTTTTTTTTTTTGGCTCTTGACTTCTTGGTTCTTTGCCAAAACTCTTAAACTGTGGCCCAGAAACCTAATGCAATTCTGCTCCCTGGCACCATCTGGACAGCCAACTGTTCAATTCTGTTTGCTGCTTCCTTTTCTGAACGGCATCCTACTCCTTTCTGCTGCTAGACGTCATGACAAACACACAACGAGGCCTCCCTACGGGTCACATTCCTAGCACCAGGCGAATGGGCATGTGCTTTATGCCCCAAAGGTTGGCGGGACATTTCCACCTCTAGTCATGCTTCAACTTAAAACAGTTTTCTCTCCTTACTTCCCCCCTTCTGTTTTGGGACACACTACCATCTTTCTACTTCCCTAGCTAGGAATCTAGGAATCTGTTTTGGGTTTTGTTGGGGTTTTGGGGGGTTTTGTTCTGTTTTATTTTGTTTTGTAGGCCACGGAGCTTGAACTCAGGGCCTCGGTGCTTTCCCTGGGCTAGTGCTGTACCACTTGAGCCACAGTTCCAGCTATTTGGTGGTTAATTGGAGAAAACAGTTTTACCAACTTTCCTGCTCTGGCTGTCTTCGAACCGTGATCCTCGGATCTCAGCCTCCTAAATACTTAGGATTACAGACATTAGCCACCAGCATTTGGAAGCAGCTGCTTCTGCCCTCTCCTTCTCTCCCTCCCCCTCCTCCTCCTCCTCCTCCTCTTCTCCTCTTCCTCCTCCTCCTCCTCTTCTCCTCCTCCTCCTTTTTTATTTATCTCTACACTGTTAAAATAGATCCTTGCTAAAACTTAAGGAGGAAAAAAAAAGAACCTAGGATTCTTTGCAAACCTACTCCATATCGAATTTCAACTTCCTGTCTCTTTCCTCAGTGGCTCCTTAATAATAGGCGCTATTAATCCTCGGCTTCTTAGCGCCTCCACACTGTGCTCTAAGCCACCAGTCTGTGTCTTCCCTGGCAGCCCAATCATTTCCCTCTGCCTCCCTTCTACCAACTTCCCTCTGCTCCACACACAGTCCTATTTTTAAGGCCAATCCAAATTCTATCTTAAGAAAGAGGCCTTCCCTGACATCTCGAACCACGTGCGTTTTCATCCTTATCGAATGTTCTGTGTGTGTGTGTGTGTGTGTGTGTGCGCGCGCGCGCGCACACACACACGCTCGCACGCAGGTGTATGTGCACTAATCCTGGGGGGGCTTAAACTCAGCATCTGGGCATTGTCCTTGAACAGTTTTGCTCAAAGCCAGCACTCTATCACTTGACCCACAGCACCACTTCCAGCTTTTTTGTGTAGTGGACAACAGAGTCTCAGAGACTTCCCTGCCCAGGATAACTTTGAATCAACATCCTCAGATCCCAGCCTCCTGAGTAGCTAAGGTGACAGGCATGAGCCAACAGCTCCTGGCTAGTTCTGATTTTTTTTCTCTCTATTATTATAAGCAGATATTAGTTGTGTGGAGGTGGAGAGGCTCATTGTGAAAATTCCATATATATATAGATATAGACATAGATATATATAGATATAATATCTATATAGATACACATACATACACACACTCACACACACACACACAATGTATCATCTACTGCCAACCCGCTGTCTTTCTCCTTTATCCAACTCTCCCTTCTTCAAACACTCCCAAGTTCTGGAGGTTCACACCTGCGGTCCTAGCTACTCAGGAGGCTGAGATATGAGGATCACTGTTCAAAGCCAGCCCAGGCAGGAAAATATGTGAGATTCTTATCTCCAATGAACCCGCTAGAAAACTGGAAGTAGAACTGTGGTTCAAAGTGGTAGAGCGCTAGCCTTGGGCATAAAAAGCTCAGGGACAGCCCTAAGACTCTGAGTTCAAGCCTCAGGACAGCACAAATAGATAGACAGATAGGCAGGCAGGCAGATGAGTTTCAACAGGTTTCGTTGTTCAGTTTTCATCTATGCAGCTAGCCTACAGGGACCACATTCTTCCTCATCACGGTCTTTAAGGATTTCACTGTGTTTCAGATGAGCACATATTAAGCTTAGCTCACAGGAATCTTCTCTGTGGCTCCCCTCCCCCATCCTCTCTTTCCTGCCCCTCAAAAAAGCAGGAAGTGGAGCTATGATTCCTGGAGTAGAGTGCCAATCTTTAGCAAAAAAAAAAAAAAAGCTAAGAGACAGTGCTGAAGCCCCTGAGTTCAAGCCCCAGTATAGGCACCAACAAGAAAAACTGGAAAAAAAAATTACTGCTGACCTTTTCTCTCCTAATGACTCATTACTCAAGAAAAGTAAAATGAAAATTAACGTGTGCCGTCTAGGCATAATTCCAACAGGGGAATGAAAAGGCACAGACAATTATTTCAAAGAATGGTCTGGTAATCTCCCCACTCAGTTAGCTCTAAGGGGAATATGTCTTTCTCCTCCCCTTTAAGGCAAAAACATAACATCTTTCTTCTTAGACCTACGACTGATAATATAATCTCTTTTCCAAAGAGAGTCACTAATCTAATATTTCCCAAGCTAAATGTTCTTTAATGTTTGATGGCTTTATTAGATAGAGATGTTTAGTCCCCCCCACCCCCTCTGAAAATAAGAAGAGCTTTGAAACATTTGAGTGACACATTGTGAATTGTGAGGCTAGGTCATCAAACTGCTTCTTCTCAGCTGGTATCCTTGGGCTTGGACCCTCAAGCAGCCGGATACGCCGTCTGACTTGCCAGAGCCACCATAATGTAAGGAAACTCAACTAGCCCACATAGTGAAAGCACAGATTCTGAGACCATAACAAGAGTAAGAAATGCCTAATCAGCTTAAGCCCATCATAACAAGGAGGGTTTGGAGGCGTGGTTCTGGAGTATTCTCACACCAGCTACGTATTTCATGGCATACTCTGAATCAGAATCACCAACCTCATCACTCTTTTCCAAAATCCTCATTCACAGAAACCACAATAGACAACAAAATGACTATTACTTTAAGTCATTAAATTTACAGGGGATAGAGGGATTGTGATGGGGAAGGAGACAGTATTGGTGCTGGAACTCAGGACCAGGGTACTTTCCCTTAGCTTGTTTTTCCCCCACTCACATTAACTGGCACAGTTAATGTGAAATGGGTATCAAAATCAATCAATGCATCATTTGGAGGGTGGCATTTTTTTAACTTTGTGTATATATATATATATATTTTTTTTTTTTTTTTTTTGCCTGTCGTGGGTCTTGAACTCAGGGCCTAAACATTGTCCTTGGACTTTTCTCAAGGCTAGTACTCTACCACTTGAGCCACAGCACCACTTCCAGCTTTTTTCTATGCATGTGATACCAAGGAATCGAACCCAGGTCTTTGTGCATGCTAGGCAAGCACTAAGGCTAGGCTACCACGAAGGCCAAACTCCTAGCTCCATGGGGGTGGCATTTTTATGCAAATTTGCATAAGAACCAAGTGTATAAGTAGTACAAATACAAGACTTCAACGACTAAATAACACAAATAGGTAACTCGATCCATTAAAGACATTTCAGAGTCCTTAATGATACCACATTTTTAAGCCAGATGCTTGGTGGTTCATGCTTATAATTCTCACTACTTGCAAAGCTGAGATATGAGGAGCTGGTTCTGAATCAGCCAAGGCAGAAAAGAGAGTGAGATATTTGATTCCCAGTTAAGCAGCAAGAAAGCTGAAAGCAGAGATGTGGCTCAAGTGATAGAGGGCTAGCCTTGAATTCCAGTCCCTGAGTTCAAACCTCAGGACCACCCACCCCTCAAAAAAATAAAAGAAAGGGCTGGGAGGATGGGGAAGGTAACTAGAAGTAGTGAGCACAACTGTAATTCTAGCTCTGAGGCAGAAAGTTGCAAATCTGAGGCCAGCCTGGGCTATATAACAAGACCATGTCTCAAAAGATAAACGTAAAAAGGAGGGTTTGGAGGCGTGGTTCAGTAGTAAGGTATTTGCCAATGAACACAAACCACCCAAGAGTGAGCTCTAGTCCCATTTTAGACAAACAGGAAAAAAAAAAAAACGAGAAAGAAACATTGTATATTTAGCCTCACCATCTTTGGCAAGGTTTGGCTGTCAGACCTCCCAGATTTCCTTTACTATTAAGTTCCCAGGGCCTAACTGAATGGTTCCTGAACTAATCTACATCTGCTTTTCTAAATTAAACCATTCTCAATCAATTATAGACTCCACTGAAGATACACAGATTGGAGGATCCCAGGTTGAACTTCAGTTGCCAGTTTCCTGCTTCTTAGAGACTGCCTCCCCAGTCTGGCTCAGTCAAGTGCATCCAAGAACAAATCCACAGTGTTCTGTTAGCAGAACCTGCCTAGAAAGCCCATGAGACTCTTATCTCCAATTAACCACCAGAAAGCCAGAGGAGAAGCTGGGGTTTAAGTGGTAGAGTGCTGGCCTTATGTGAAAAGCTAAATGGTTAGCATAAAGCTCTGACTACAAGTCCCAACAGTGGCACATACACACAGAAATTTATAAATCTAAAGCACAAAACTTTATTTTGGTTACTATATATATATATAATTATTGCAGGAAATTTCCAGAAATCTAGGAATGCTAACAAAACTACTTATAATTCTCTTATACAAAAGTAACCACTACCTTTAAGGACTTTTCAATTTAATAATAGTTTCAGGGGCTGGGAACATGGTTTAGTGGTAGAGTGCTCGCCTAGCATGCACAAAGACCGGGATTCGATTCCTCAGTACCACATACAAAGAAAAAGCCAGAAGTGGTGCTGTGGCTCAAGTGGTAGAATTCTAGCCTTGAGAAAGCCCAAGGACAGTGCTCAGGCCCTGAGCTCAAGCTCCAGGACTGGCAAAAAAAAAAAAAAAAAGTATTTTGTGGCAGTTTTCAAACAAGTAGGTTGATGTGGGTCGTGTGAAGGCGGTGAGGCCTGATTTGGAAGATGGCAGTTTATGTTGTGACACTCCGAAATCCATTCTGGCACACTGATGAATGTGCCAGCTGGCAGTTGAAGAATGTGCTGGAATGCAAGACTTGAGCCATTTTTAACCGACACTTCCCTTTCCAGAAAAGATCCTTTCTAATCACTGAAGTAGTGGTTTTACCAATTGGCATAAAATATGTTATCCTCAATAAACATACAAGTACCATCTAGTATGAATTTTCTAATTGCTGGGGGACAGGGGCAGGGCAGGGGGTAGGGAGTAGGGAAGAGAGTGTTTTAAGGCAGGCACTTAACGACTGTCATCCTAGCTACTCAGGAGATCTGAGGATCATGGTTCAAAGCCAGCCTAGGCACTGAAGTCCCTGAGAATCTTATCTTCAATGAACCACCAGAAAATCAGAAGTGGCTCTGTGGCTCAAGTGGTAGAGTATTGGTCTTGAGCTGAAGAGCTCAGGGACAGTACTGAGGCCCAGAGTCCAAGCATACACACCACACACACACACACACACACACACACACACACACACACACACACACGATTTTAGGTCACTCTATGCTTTAAAACACGTGTGGTGTGTGTGTGTGTGTGTGTGTGTGTAGAAGGCAGAATTCCATACTTAAATCACCAATTAGATTAGATGCTAGTTAAAATGTAAAATAAATTCTTGGATTCTTCCAATATGCTGTTAAGGTAGTTCTTCTAAGTGGCTTATTATTTACCTAACTTTTAGCAGACAGAGACTGGGGAGGGGGAGGGAAGGGGGGGGAGAGAGAACATCAAACATCCCAGTTGGGTTCTCTGATCTGCAATGATCTCTGAACAAGAAAGGAACACTCCAGGATTCACAATGTATTCTCAAGTCCCTCCAACACCACACACACCACCTGCTCACGTTTACACTGTGTTTTGTGTATTTATTTATTTATTTGCTGCTGCTGTTTGTCTACGTGGGAGCCAAGTCTGAAGTCCCTCTGGGGAAGGCTGAGCACACGGAAACCGGCAGTCATAACTGATTCCCCCCATGAGGGAAATCACTCACTAAAATGACAGCTCTGTCACTGCTTGCCAGTCACCAAAGGTCATTAGAATCACGTAAAAGCTGAGCCCCGGTGACTCATGCCTGTAATCTTGGCCAAAAAACAAAAAACAAAAAAAAGAAAGAAAAGAAAAGTTCTGGAGATGACCCTATCTCAACGAGAAAGCTGGCGTGTTGGTGAGCTCCTGTCGTCCCAGATACATCGGAGTCAGTTTAGGGCAGTCCTAGAGAAAAGGCGAGACTCCGGCTCAAAAATAACCAAAGCAGGGGCCGGGAGTTTGACCTAGTGCTGGAGTGTTTGCCTAGCATGCACGAAGACCCAGGTTCAACTCCTCGATACCACATACATAGACAAAAGCTGGAAGTGGTGCTGAGGCTCAAGTGGTAGAGCTCTAGCCTTGAGAACAGGCCCTTGGGTCAAACCCCAGTATCTCCCGCCCCCAAATCAATTATGATCATTAAGTGGGTGAAAGCAGTGTCAATATTCAATGGGCACACGTGAAAATGGAACCCCAGGAACTTGAGGGGAGGGGGGGTGGGGTTGGGAGAGGAGGAGGAGAAGGATGGAAGGGGCCACATGGCCCAAGGTCATGGTACTCACAAACTGGCGGTTTGGATGGAAACTCCTCTGTACAACTACTTAAAGTGTTCAACATTAAAAAAGACAAGGCCCTTAAGAAAGGAAACCCGACTCTCCTCTGTCCATCAAATGTTGAGTGGATCTTTACAATATTTGGAGGGCTGTCTCATACACCTAGATGTATTAAAATCGCTCTCCTCTTGAACAAAGAGAGCACTGGTACTCATGAGACTCTATGTGGGAAATGAGCTGTACAATTTGTGGGCGAGAGAGTGAAAGAAAAAATGACTTTGTCAGGGCTAGGAGTTTGGCCTAGTGGTAGAGTGCTTGCTTAGCATGCATGAAGACCCAGGTTCGATTCCTTGGTACCACCTATATAGAAAAAGCCGGAAGTGGTGCTGAGGCTCAAGTGGTAGAGAACCAGCCTTAAGCAAAAAAGTTCAAGGACTGCACCCAGGCCCTGAGTTGGGCCCCAGGACCAGCACCAAAAATAAATACATAAATAATCAAGCAATTTCCATGTAGGATTACTGAGTAAAAGGAAAGCTATAAGAATATTTGTGTTGGGCATTCATGACCCACACCTCTACTCCTAGCTACTCAGGAGGCTGAGAGCTGAAGACTGGGTTTCGAAGCTAGCCTGGGCAGGAAAGTCTACGAAAATTGGAAATGGCATTGTGGCTCAAAGCAGTAGAGTGCTAGCCTTGAGCAAAACAAGCTCAGGGACAGCGTTCAAGTCCTAGGATGGGCACACAAGGGGGGAAGAAGTATTTATGGTTTGATTCTGTCTACATAAAAATGTATACACATGGGGCCAGGAGTTTGGCCTAGTGGTTAAAGTGCTTGCCTAGCATGCACGAAGACCCGGGTTCGAGTCCTCGGTACCACATACATAGAAAAAAGCCAGAAGTGGTGCTGAGGCTCAAGTAGTAGAGCGCTAGGCTTGAGAAAGTCCAAGGACAGTGCTCAGGCCCTGAGCTCAAGGCCAGGACTGGCAAAAAAAAAAAAATGTATACACATTTGTAGATGGTAGAATTTCTTTTTACCTTTCAAATTTATGTGTGTGTGTATATATATATATATCACACATTATTTGTGTGAATTTACTTTAAAGTCGGGGGGGGGGAACCTATCTTCACTGGCAGGAAAAATAAATCATTACCCTGGATTTTAGTCAAACAAGAATAGTTTCTCCAAAACTCAACTGTAGCTCTTATATTTCAGTGGCATCTGTGGGAGGAAAAACTGTGGATAAACAGAGTCTATTACAGAGAAAATACGAGTGGATGCTACCCAAACAAAACAGAGGTGAAAGATTTTACCAAGTAAGAGGAATGTCTTTATTATCGCATTTGAGAGAGTTCTGTGCATGTGTGTGTATTTTCTATTACATTTTCATGACTACTAAAAAATATGTGTATTCCAAATGGCAGAGGAAAAAAATATAACAGAATTATCCTTGGCTATACTGACATAAGTTACCACCTCATAAATCTTCATGTGAATATGGAAAAATCTGACCTGAGCAGATGGGTTTCATGCTGTACCCCTAAAACATGCACAGATTTCTGATCTTCTGGACCAGGAAATGAAGTCAGCACTAAAATAGTACAGTAGATACCATTATCCATCTTCCAGAATTTCAAATTAAAAGGCTCCTCATGGCAGCAATATTCCTTCTTTCGAAATAGAGCCAGGAAGCGGAGTGCCTGTGGCTCAAGCCTATAATCCTAGATACACAAGAGGCTCAGATCCTGGTCTTGAACCAGCTCCAATTAACTGTGTGTATGTGGGGGTGGGGGGGAAGCTGGAAGTGATCAAGTGGTTAAACAGTAGCCTTGAGCTAAAGAGCCCAGGAGCAGAGCCCAGGCCTTAAGGCCTGGCTGGTACCTCTCTGTCCATCTGCCTTGGAGATTGGCTATATGTTGCAAGGTCTGTCTAGGCAGGCCTCTGACCAGGAAGGAAGCCAGCACACTCAAGGACAAGGCGAGGCCCTGGCTGAAGAGGCCCTGAGCCACCCCCCCACCCATCCAGGCCCAGTCCTCATCCCCACTCTTGGTGGAATGGGGTGAAGAAAAGCCTCCTGATAAAATGTTCCCCACACCTGCCAGGCCTCTGAGCCTGGCCTTTCCTCCTCCTCCTCCATCACTCCTGGTTTTTGAACCCCCTGGGGCCAGGGGTGGGGAGGGGGGCAGATTTCTACACACCGTTTCATGGGCCAGGAACCACATCAACCTCAGCTCAGGCACTCCTGGCGCTCAAGAATCACCCGGAGGGGAGATGATAAGAAAGTGACCACAAACCTGCTTCTTGCTTCCATTCTTTCTGGTTGGTCTTGTTTTTTAAACACCCACCCAGCTGTGGTTGAGGTGGTATTTGAAGAGGCCAACAGGGACCTGAGGGGGAGGGGGTGTCACCTGGAGGCAGAAAAACTAGCCCCCCATCCTTTTTATCATTGGGGAAAGAAAAAGGGAGAGGTGGGGGGTGGAGGGGAGGGAGAGACACTAGGGCAGCAGGGAAGGGAAGGTGAGAGCCCCGCAGGAGACGATTCCGACCTTCACCCCAGCCCAGTGCCAGATCTCCTGGGGTCTCAGAGAGGTTGGGGGCCCCCCTCTTCCCCAGGGGCTTCTCCCCAGGTGGTGCAGAGCTGAGATTAGCACAGCCTCGCTGCGGCCCTGGGCGGGCGGGGGTGGGGTGTGGGCAGAGCTCAGGGTCCCCTCCCACGCCGGCCCTGACGCAGGCGGGGTGCCCCCCCTCCACTGCCCGCCCCCCCCACACCGCACCCCATTACCTGCCTGTGGAGGCGGGAGATGGCCACCAGGAGATGTTCCGCGCCCCGTCCAAGCCTGCTCCTCCTCCGAGAGATCCTTGCCAGGAACTCTTCCTCCCGACCCACGCGGGGCGGGGGGCCGGCTGCCAGGAGCGGCTGCGAGCCCGGGGCCGGCGGAGGGGCGGGGGGGGGGGGGGGGGGGGGCGCACTGCGCCTGCGCGCTGCCCGCCGGCCCAGCCCCCAGCCTGGCCGGGAGTGGGGGAGGGGGAGGGGCGGGGGGATGGGCTGGGAATGGGCAGGCTCTTTGGGGGGGGCAGATCTGCAGTGATGACCATCCTCTCTAAGGGGATGGGGGGACGATGGGGGGGTCCCCCTCCCCCACCCTCCCCCTCCCTCCCAGGAGGTGGGGTGGGTTAGGGTTCCCTGGAGGTTGGTTCTGGGGCTTGCCTGGAGGACACCAGGCCCTGAGTTTCAAATCTCAATTACTAATTTTATTTTATTTTTTTCCTTTAAATTGTGCTCCAAAAAGAAATGCACTCTTCCTCCGCATGCTGATTTTATTTTTAATTTTATGGTCGTGGTGATGTATAGAGGGGTCACAGTGACATTCGTCAGGTAGAGTGGGTACCTTACTTCTTGGATATTGATACCCCTCCCCTTTCCCGTGTTTTCCCTCCCACCCCCTCTCAAGTGGTCAACGGGCTGTCTTGTGAATATCCCTCTTCCCCATCCTAATAGAGATTTGTTTAAATGTACATATTTTTTAAAATAAAAGGGTCGAACATCTGTAAGTCACAGTCTGGAACACCTCCCCAAATCCTTGACCTTGAAGAAAGTCTTGATCTTGAAGGAAGAGCTCTACTGCCTGGCACACCCTTCCAGTCCCAAGACACATTAAACACCATCTCCTGGTCAGCCAGGCTCTTGGTGGCTCACACCATCCTCTTAGCTACTGGGGAGGCTGGGATCTGAGGATCAGGGTTCAAAGTTAGCCCAGGCAGGAAAGTCAGTGAAGATTATTCTAGCCCATGAACCATTTAAGAAAAAACCCAGAAGTGAAGCTGCGCCTCAAAGTGGTCAAGCAGCAGCCTTCAGCAAAAAGAGCTCAGAGACAGCGCCCAGGCCCTGAGTTTGAGTCCTATGACTGATAAAGAGAAAAAAAAAAGAGGTGTGGGTGCTTGCTGGGCAGATGTTTACATGTGTATTGAACCCGTATCTGTGTGGGAGTCCTCTGAATGCAGGGGTGTTGCTTTTCAACGACTCACTATTCTTAGGCCATCTTAAGTCCTGGGCACAGCATCTGAGAGATGTGCTTCTGCAGAGGCCGTCAGTGGAGAATCTCAGCTGTTTCTGACTCCTGATCATTCAGTTGTCTCTGGCATTCTGTAGCAGGTTGGTCTGAGTCCAGAACCTTGATACTGATTTAGGCTCTTACACCAAGCAAGCTGGTCCAACCTTGTCTCTCTCTCTCTTTCTCTATTTCTCCCTTCCTGGCCTCTGCCTCTGTCTCTCTGTCTCTGTATCTATTTCTATCTCTATCTCTGTCTTTCTCTTACACACACACACACACACACACACACACACACACACACACACACACACAGCCCACTTCACTCCCTTGGCAAAACTACTTACCCAAAGTGATTCCCTCCCCCACCCCAACGAGGTGTAGCAGTTTGCAAATAGAATTAATGTACAAGCAAAAGCGCTATTTGTTCTGAATACAAATGAGACCTGAACAGACAGCAGCTGACATCTGACATGTTATCTCAAGATAGTTCACCTTTTCTCCAAGGAAAGATCTGGATTTTTTTTTTTGGTGTTCTTGTTATTGTTCAAACAGATATGAGTTGTGTTGGTGCAGGTGAGGAGTAAAACAGCCAAAGGAACCTCAAAAGCCTGGGTTGATCTGCCAGCCTCAGATAGATTTTGCTTCTCTTAGAGGAAGAAGAAAAGAGCTAGAAAAAAATTGAGTTTGGAAAGAGATTAAAAAAAAAAAAGACACCTAGAATGAGCTGACTTTAGACACCTAGAATGAGCTGACTTTAGGAGAGATTTGAGGCAGTGACACAGGATTTAGCACAGCTGCCACTTTGAATGACACTGAGATACTGAGAGATTCCAAAGAGGATTTTTGGACATTTTTGTGATGTGTAATAAATGGAATTCTTTTGTGCTGTAATACTAAGGACTTTTCCTTGCAAGTGTCAAAAACTCAGACTAATGCCAATTGAAGGGAAAGGAATAGATCTAACTTTAATAATAATAATAAAAAAAAACCACATAGAGTTGGATCCAGGAGGTAATTTCTTTGAAACAGGGTCTCTCCCCTTTTCTCTCGATTGACTTCACAGAGTCTATTCTCACAAAGCAATTTCTTCCTGCCAAATGGCATTTGGGCCTGAGTTTCATATATGGGCACAGCTTTTGTTTAGATGAAGAGGCTTTGTGATAGGTTCTAGTGTCTAGCCAGCATTCCTCAGAGCTTTATGTCACCAGAGTTCCTGGTTATGAATGTGGAAATATCTCTATCAGCTCCATCTCCTTTCAAACCCCAGTACTACAAACTAAGTAAGTAAGTAAGTAAGGGAATGAATGAATGAATAAATAAATACTAATTCCACTCCACTTTCCCTAGAGGTGAATAGTAACTGAAGAGAAGGCCATGCACATAGAAATGTGAATAATAAAAGTATCAGCATGTGGATATATTTTTTTTAAATTAAAAGAAATAGGTGAAGCTAGGTGCCAGTGGCTCATGCCTGTCATCTTTGCTACTCAGGAGACTGAGACAGGAGGCTCATGGTTCAAAGCCAGTCCAAGCAAGACCATCATGAGACTCTTTTTTTTTTTTTTTTTTTTTTTGCCAGTCCTGGGCTTGAGCTCAGGGCCTGAGCACTGTCCTTGGACTTTCTCAAGGCTAGAGCTCTACCACTTGAGCCTCAGCACCACTTCCGGCTTTTTTCTATGTATGTGGTACTGAGAAATCGAACCCGGGTCTTCATGCATGCTAGGCAAGCACTTTAACCACTAGGCCAAACTCCCGGCCATGTGAGACTCTTTTTTTTTTTTTTTTTTTTTGCCAGTCATGGGGCTTGAACTCAGGGCCTAAGCACCATCCTTGGACTTTTTTCTCAAGACTGGTGCTCTACCACTTGAGCCACAGCACCACTTCCAACTTTTTTTTTCTATGTACGTGGTACCGAGGAATTGAACCCAGGTCTTTGTGCATGCTAGGCAAGCACTCTACCACTAGGCCAAACTCCCGGTCCTGAGACTCTTATCTCCAATTAACTACCAAGGAACCAGAGGTGGAGGTTTGGCTCAAGTGGTAGAGCACCAGCCTTGAGCAATAAAGTTAAGAGATAGGGGGCTGAGAACTTGGCCTAGTGGTAGAGTGCTTGCCTAGCATGCATGAAAACCCAGGTTCGATTCCTTGGTACCACCTATATAGAAAATGCTGGAAGTGGTGCTGTGGCTCAAGTGGTAGAGCTCTAGCTTTGAGAAAGTCCAAGGACAGTGCGCAGGCCCTGAGTTCAAGGATTGGCAAATAAATAAACAAACAAACAAATAAAGAAGGGATAACAAAGAGTTTAAGCTTTAGTATCAACACATGCTCACACACATGTGCACGCACACCCAGCTGTGTATATACACACGAAACTGATTTGAGGACACAGCCTTATCATGCTCCTTTGCTCCAGAGAAAAATGTTGTTCATTATGGCCTTGCTCAAAAAGTAGGCTAAGATGACAACTCAAGTCCTGTCAGCAAGGAGTTGCACTTCTCTCTGGACAAAGAGTCTGACTAAGTTTCACGACACATTCCAAATTGGTGTGAGATTTTCCCATTTCCTTGAAGCATAATGCTCCATTGATTGCCAGCTGAGTCACGGATCGAGCCTGCTTCTCACACAGTCAGTGGGAGGCGTTAATTCCTCAGTGACTCTCTGCAGACGTCTATAGATTTTTCAGTCCATTGAGTTATAAAAGACAACCAAGGCTCCTCCCCGCAACCTCCTGAAGACCTTTAAAGAAATCTTGTTCTCAACTGCTCAGTTTTGGAACATAATTACAGACATCAGCCCGAAAGCAAGACAGTCACAGATACCAGACTATAGAATTGATGCTTGGGGCACCAGAGGCCTGAAGACTTCTGCGAGCTTCAGCTCTCCTGGGTCCATTTTATATTGTATTCATTGAGTGGGGTACACAGCCATACATGAAGAAGTGAGGTCACAATATCCTGGGGTCATGTGGTATAATCTTACTCAAGTGATAACTTCTTGCTCTCAAGAAGCTGGTGTGAGCTATTAATGAATTACAATTTGCATAGATTATTGTCTATCCCCAAGTTCCCAGAAAAGTTTGGGATGGAATTACCCTTATACCCAGGATCGAAATCTGAAATTCCTGGGCTGGGAGTTTGGCCTAGTGGTAGAGCGCTTGCCTAGCATGCACGAAGACCCGGGTTTGATTCCTTGGTACCACATACATAGAAAAAGCCAGAAATGGTACTGTGGCTCAAGTGGTAGAATTCTAGCCTTAAGAAAGCCCAAGGACAGTGCTCAGGTCCTGAGTTCAAGGCTCAGGACTGACAAAAAAAAAAAAAGAAGTTTGCTACTGGTCAGTTGTAAACCTAACTACTAGAAGGCAAAAATAGGAGGATCAAAGTCCCAGGCCAATTAAGAGAAAAATGACAAAGAACAAAAATGGACTCGTTTTCTTTTCATAAAGATGTCTCATAGCCGGGCTATGGCGGGTGGTGGCTCATGCTTGTACTACTAGCTACTCAGGAGGCTGAGATATGAGGATCACACTTCAAAACCAGTCTGGGCAGAAAAGTCCTTGAGATTCTCGCTGAAGCCCTGAATTCATATACTGGCAACAATAAACAACGAACAAACAACAACAAAAACAAGGCAACTTCCAGGCACTGGTGGCTCACCTCTGCCATCCTAGCTATTCAGGAGGCTGAGATCTGAGGATTACAGTTCAAAACCAGCCAGGGAAGGAAAGTCCATGACACTCATCTCCAAGGAACCACCAGAAAACTGGAAGTGGTGCTGTGGCTCAAAGGGGTAGAGTGCTAGCCTTGAACAAAAGAACTCAGGGACAGCATCCAGGCCCTGAGTTCAAGTCCCAGGACCAACAAAACAACCACCACCACCACCACCACCAAAACCAAAAGAAACAACAACAACAAAAAAAACCCCAAGGCAACAAAGTAATAGAGGTTATAGTATTCCCAGTTAGCTATCAGCTCACATTTCAAAGAGCAGTTACTTTGTGATCTTAAAAAGAAACACTATTTCCTAATTAACTGAACTCATTATACTTGCAGAGTCAATCTTGGCAGTGTATGTCCCAGACTTAGCACTTCAAAAATAATTTGTCCATGAAGATTCACGACTCCTAGTCTCCTCAAAATAACTTTGAGAACAGCAATATATGTTTCCCGTGAATGGATTCATGAATGTCTGGGGAAGAATTTTCATGGCTTAGGAAGAATCTTCACAGATGTTCCATGAGCCTCTTTTTGTTTAATCTGTCCAATTCAGTAAAGGATCAAACGAAGCAGTAAACAACTAGGTTAAGAGCCCAAAGTTGGCAAGATACCAACTCAGGCCTATAATCCTATTCAGATAACTGCGATCTGACAGCCCTGGTTCAAATCCAGCCTAGACAGGAAAGCCTGTGAGACTCTATGGCTAATGAATCACCAGAAAAACAAAGCAAAACAAAACAAAAAACAAACCTGGAAGTGGTGCTGTAGCTCCAAGTGGAAGAGCACTAGCCTTCAGCAAAGAGAGAGCTCAGGGTCAGAACCCAGGCTCTGAGTTCAAGCCTCATGACTGACCAAAAGTCAACGATTTCCTGACTCTTCATTGTGAGTGCTTTGTTCAAATTGCCTGGGGCTCACTGAGAAATGGCTTTGGGGGGTTGGTTTCTTTGTTGGCATTGGAAAGACAATCTCACATGGAGAGAAGAATTGTGTGGTTGCAGTTGGCAACACCTCCATAGGTGACACCCTTCTGTCTTCTTTGGAGGTGGGCACGGGTGGCCTGGCTCAGAGTACTGGGCAACCGGTAGGCTCTCCCAGCAGGGGTTACCCTTGGTACCCAGGGCTAGGAAACCAATTTGGGGTTGCCATGGCAACCAGGGGAGCTCTTACACATTTTTAATGTAGAACATTTAACAAGGACAGCGCAGATATAATGGCCTGGAGGAAAGGGAGTGTGTGTGTGTGTGTGTGTGTGTGTGTGTGTGTGTGTGTGTGTGTGTGTGTATGTGCACCAGTCCCTGGGGCTTGAACTCAGAGTCTAGTTGCTGTCCCTTAGTTTTTGCTGCTCGTGGCTTGTGCTTTAGCACTTGAATTACAGCTTTCCTTTTGAGCGTTTTGTTTCAGTTTTGGGTGATTCACTGAAGATTTTGACTTTCTTGCCCAGGCTTAAACCTCAGTCCTCAGGATCTCAATCTCATAAGTAGCGAGGGCTACAGGTGTGAGACACAGGCACAGTGCCTCCAGGCTTCCATGGCTCAAGCCTGTAATCCTAGCTACTCAGAAGGCTGAGATCTGTAGATTATGCTTTGATGCTAGATGGGACAGGAAAGTCTGTGAGACATTTATTTCCAATTAATAGCGAGTATTGGAATGTGAATGTGGTAGATGCTCTACAAAAAAAACTCATTAACCATTATGGAAATTGAGGGCCTATGGCTCATGCCTGAAATCTTAGCTACCCAGGAGGCAGAGATCTGAGGTTCAAGGTTTGAAGCCAGCCAGGGTAAGAACGTCTATAAAACTGTTATGTTATTAAGCACCCAAAAACCAGAAAGTGAAGCTGGATCTTAAACAGCAGAGTGCTAGCTTTGAGCAGAATAGCTCAGTGCCAGGCTCTGAGTTCAAGCCTTAGGACTGGCGTGTGTGTGCACGCACACGCATATGCACATACGCACACCCCTCAAATCATGGGCTTCAAAAATCCAAATTTTTCACTCTGCTGAAGGACAAATTTCTGACCACATATGCTATGCATCTGTAACCCTAAGCAGTCCTTCCATTTTAGGGTTAAAAAAAATCTACAAAATGTGTTCACTTCTTAGTTGCCATCTGTAAGTAATAGAATTCCTTCAAGCAGATAATGAGAATCTGTTTTTCTATGCAATAAAGGAATTTGCACAGAGCAGTGACAGAAATCCGGGAAGCAGATGCCAAGCTGAGTCATTACTCCTTGCTCAAGACAAGTTTTCATTTTACATTTTTTTTTTAGTGCCAGTCCTGGGCTTGAACTCAGGGTCTGTGTGCTGTCCCTGAGCTTTCGCAATCAAAGGTAATGCTCTACCACTTGGCTTTTTGTTGGTTAACTGAGAGTTTCATGGACTTTCATGTCTGAGCTGACTTTGATCTGCAATCTTCAGATCTCAGCCTTAAGTTACATATATATATATATATGTGTGTGTGTGTATATACACACATATACATATGTATACATAACTTAAGTTTACATATATACACACATTTTATATAACATATGTATAATGTCTACATCTAAGATATAGATTTATTTACTGCTTTCTGGGCATTGGGGTGAAAACTTTGATCAAATAAAGCTCCTGGTGAGACACAGTTTCCTGTGGGCATGTGACACAAGTTGCAGTATGACATTTAACCACATATTCTTGTAATTGGCTCAGAAATAGACCTTGGGTATATGTTGGATGGGATTCCTTAGAAACAGAGCCTGAAGCAAGCATTTAACTGCAAGAAAGATTGAGTTCTCCAAAGGCAAACCTGTAAGGGAAGCAAGACGGAGGAGAAGGAGCCAAGGAAAGACTTGGTGTCAATAAATCAGATGTGGTGACTCACGCCTATAATCCTAACTATTGAGGAAGCTGAGCTCTGAGGATCACAGTTCAAAGCCAACTGCGGCAGGAAAGTCCCTGAGACACTTAACTCCAATTAACCACCAAAAAGCCAGAAGTGCAGTTATGGCATAAGTGGTAGAGTGCTAGCCTTCACCATAAAATTAAAAAAAATATACCACCAACTCAATTTAGGAGGAAAGGTGACTGGGCTTTTTTAAAAATTTGTTTTATATTAGATGTACTACTTGCAAAATGTAATTATATAGACAAGATTTACATGGAAAACAAGAACCTCTCTTATTCTACAGTGATGATTTTCCACTCCCAAATTACTCAGTAACCAATGGTTTGTCATGTCCTCTATGTGTGCAGTTGAAGGGTTTTGTTTTTTTTTTTTTCTAGTCATGGGGCTTGAGCTCAAGGCCTGAGCACTGTCCGTGGGCTTTTTCTCAAGGCTAGCACTATGCCACTTGAGCCACAGCACCACTTCCAGCTTTTTCTATGTATGTGGAACCGAGGAATTGAACCCCGCTCTTTGTGTATGCTAGGTAAACACTCTACCACTAGGCCAAAACTCCCAGCCCTGAAGAATTGGTTTTAAGGGAGAAACGATCCCTCTGGCTTGAGACCCATTCTGTTGAGGATAATGCTGTCACCAGGCAGTGGCCACCTTCCAAGAAACTGCTAGGTGTTTTCAATAGGAAGTGGGAAATGGAGAACTAACAAGATAGGTGATTTGTTTTTCTGCATTACCAATGAAGTATGTGAAGAGAAACAAGAGCTGCGAGGTGGACGAGTCACAGCGTGGTTCTTAACCCTCCACAAAAGAGCTACAGTTAGGAGAGGGCCAGAGACTGAGGCCCTGAAAAAATACTAAAAGCAGTAGCCAATGAGGAGAGAGAAAACTGAGAAATGCTTCCTGGAAAATATGACCTACAAGAAAGTTAATACTCATGCCAACACAAGTTTGAGCAAAAAAACTATGTTTTGTGTTGTATTTCCTTGCAGAATTTTTATTATTATTTATTTATTTATTTGCTACTCCTGGGGTTTCAACGCAGCCTGGGCACTGTCCCTAAACTTCTTTTGTTCAAGGCTAGCACTCTACCATGTGAGTCACAGTGATCACTTCTGGCTTTTTCTGTGTATGTGGTACTGAAGAATCGAACCCAGGGCTTCATTTTTGCTAGGCAAGCACTCTACCACTAAGTCACATTCCCAGCCCTGTTCTATTCTTTAGTCTTGTTCACTAGTTTACTTTCTGTGTGCTGGACTTTGGGCCTTTTCTCTGTCCATGCATGGGGAACTATGTTCTCTTCGGTTGTGTATATACATCTCCATTTAACCACCACCAAAAAGCTAGACATAAGAATTGTGGCTTAGGTGGTAGAGCAAACGAACAAAAACAACTCAGGGACAAAGTCCAGGTTCTGAATTCAGGACCTAGGACATTAAAAAAAGGGCTACATAACTCGCACTCCCCTCCAGACTGGCATGCCACTATTTGGTATAGTTCCCCACATTTTTTTTTTGGCAGTCCGGGGCTTGAGCTCAGGGCCTGAGCACTGTCCATGGACTTTCTCAAGGCTTTCTCTACCACTTGAGCCTCACCACCACTTCTGGCTTTTTTCTATGTATGTGGTACTGAGGAATCGAACCCGGGTCTCCGTGCATGCTAGGCAAGCACTCTACCACTAGGCCAAACTCCCAGCCCCTATTATTATTATTATTTTTTTTTTAGATTGGTTGTAGGGCTTGAATTCTGGGCCTGGGCAGTCCTTGAGCCTTCAGCCACAGTGCCACTTCTGGTCTTCTGGTGGTTAACTGGAGATGAGTCTCACGGACTTTGGTGCCTGAGCTGGCTTTGAACTGCGTGCGATCCTCAGGTCTCAGCCTCTAGGATTACAGGAGTGAGACACTGGCATCTGGTAGCTCCCTCTTTTTCTCCCCATTATAGCCTGTAAGTAGAGAGAGGAAGGGACTCCTCTGGCTGCTGGAGGAAGCTGGGGTCAGCTTCATTCTAGGCACTGTTTGAGAATGAGTTTCACGAGCATTGTTTCTGGCAGCTCATTCCTTATGGAATAACTATGGATTTCGATGTAAAGGACAGTGTGTGTCTTGTGAGGGGGAATATTGCAAAATCAGATCTGCAACTGCTTTCCCTTGATTCTCCGCAGGCATGTCCTCCATGAGGGAAGGGAGTCACCTGCTTCACACGTCGATTTATTCCCCGTCGACCTGTTGACAGCTAAATAACAGCAAAGGGGCTGCTCCCTCTGTCTTCCTTCTCGCTAATGAATTGCTTTTTTGGAAATATGAACTGAAATCTTTTCTAGTCTCTGCTTGGAAATGTATGTGTAAATTTGACTTAGCTACTGCTTTCCCCCCTCCTCGTTTTGCCTGCCAATATACATACCCCAATGTTCATGGCAACACAGGAATTAAAAGTGTGCAGATAAAGACAAGAGAACTGGAGGAGAGTCAGGAATGGCAGAGAATGGTTCTTGCTTTTATTTTGTGTTGGTTTTGGCATCTGGCCCAACCTGAAGCATCAGGACAATGCTGTTTTCTCTTTTCTCTTCAAGCATCCTTAAAGTGAAAAAATAAAAATAAAAAATCTGGCCCAGGGGCCGGGAGTTTGGCCTAGTGGTTAAAGTGCTTGCCTAGCATGCATGAAGACCCGGGTTTGATTCCTCGGTACCACATACATAGAAAAAAGTCAGAAGTGGTGCTGAGGCTCAAGTGGTAGAGCTCTAGCCTTGAGAAAGTCCAAGGACAGTGCTCAGGCCCTGAGCTCAAGCCCAGGACTGGCAAAAAAAAAAAAAAAAAAAAAAAATCTGGCCCAGAGAGCAATACTCCGTTTTATCATTCGGGTTTTCATTACTGCTGTTGGTTGCAGGGCTTGGACTCAGTGCCTGGGCACTGTCCCCGACCCTCTTTTGTCCTCAAGGTTAACGCTCTGCCATTTTAGCCACAGCACCACTTCCGGTTTTTGAGTGTTTAATTGGAGATAAGAGTCTCATGGTGACTTTTCTGCCTGGCTGCTTCGAGCCTTGATCCATAGATGTCAGCCTCCTGAGTAGCTAGGATTACAGGCGTGAGCCACTGCACCCGGCTATCCATTGTGAGGTTTGAATCTGGGTTTTCACACCTGTCTGATAGACCCTCATCACCAAGCCACACCTCCAGACCTGATTTCTTCAGTTACCTTTCAGTAGTTCTCAATATAGAGCTTCACGGAACCCTGTACTTGTGCATAGGATAATAGAACAGCTATTATGTGTCTTGTCTTTGCATGATCAGTGATTTGATACTGCTGTCATTATATATGTAGATGTATAGACCATTTCTATCTTTGCTAGAAAATCAATCCCAAGAGGCCATAGGCAATATCCTTCATGCTCATCATTGGCTCACCAACACCTAACAGGTGCATCCCATGAAATAAACCCTCATATATTTCAGTTACATATAATGTTTCATGAAAGGAAGAATGCCACATGGGACTGCTTCCATTTTCAGGTTCTCCATGCCTTTCCCTTTTAGCATTGACAATTGCTACTTCCCTTCTCTCTCTCTCTCTCTCTCTCTCTCTCTCTCTCTCTCTCTCTCTCTCTCTCTCTCTCTCTCTCTCTCTCTGTACATCTGTTTGCCAATCCTGGATTTTGAACTCGGGGCTTGGGCACTGTCCCTGAGCTTCTTTTGCTCAAGGCTAGCATCCTACCACAGTGCTATTTTTGACCTTTTCTGTGGTATTCAGCAGTCGAACCTAGGGCTTCATACATGCTGGGCAAGCACTCTACCACTAAGCCGCATTCCCAGCTCTTTCCCCTTTCTGTAGGATTCAAGAAATCCTCTGCTCTGCCATGTCAGCAAGCACCTTTGCCATACCACACTTTTGATTGGCTCTAACTCATGGAATTTCTCTCTCTCTCTCTCTCTCTCTCTCTCTCTCTCTCTCTCTCTCTCTCTCTCTAAATAAAATGTATTTGTCACAACAATTTTAAGCACAGTCAAAGGGACAGTAAATTAGTGCATGTACATATATTTGATACATATATAAATAGGATTTTAATACATGTCTACGTTTTGATTTTTTTCTAATACAGAACTTGTATTTTTCTTTTGTTTCCACATTTAGAAGTTGAAGCACTGGTGGCTCATATCTGTAATCCTAGTTACTCGGAAGCCTGAAATCTTTGGATCGAAGTTCAAAGCCAACCTGGGAGGGAAAGTCCATGAGACTCTATTCACCAATGAACCAACTGAAAACCAGAAGTGGAGCTGTGGCTCAAAGTGGTACAGTACTAGCCTGCAGCAAAAGAGCTCAGGGACCGAGCCCAGGTCCTGAGTCCAACACCCCGCCCCCCCCCCCCAAGAAAAAAATCCAGGCATCACACAAAAAATTGATTCAACAGCCTATAGGGAGGGACTTTTTTGTGACATTTGGTGAGCCTGGCCACTGTGGCAACCATGAACTGGCTTTGAGAAACAGCTGCACTTTTAGACTAGGTATGAGTTTTCTCTCCTCATAATTTCTACACTTCTCGATATGGATGCCAAAGACCATTTTGCCACTGAAACCTACATTTTCATTTCTGTAGTATTTTGTCACCCCTTCCACACATGTTTTGAGCTGAAGTCTCACTACGTAGGCCACAGGCTGCCCTCAAATTCTGGCTCCTCCTTTCTCTGCATCTTGAGTGGTAGATTACAGGCAGGTACCACCACATCTCCCCTCCAATCCACTTTGTGTGCTATCTGTGTAACTCCTCAAAGCATTTCAATTGTTAGCCTTTGCTCCATGGAAAGTCCTTTTATTTTACCTAAAGACCAAATCCCTATATCATCTTTACAATAGCAATAAAATACATTTTTTAGAAAAGGACCAAATCCTAATTCATAATTATAGCATCAAGTATTCTTTGCATTTTTTGTGTAAGGCAAAAACTATGTTCAAATGTCCTTCAACAGGTTAATTGACAAAACTATAATATAAATTCCTTATGCCAAGGAATGCTGCAGTAAAATGAACAGTTAATACACAAAAATTAATCTCAATAATGGAAAAAAAAAAAAACCCATAACTCAAGGCCGGGAGTTTAGCCTAATGGTAGAGTGCTTGCTAGCATGCATGAAGACCCAGGTTCAATTCCTCGGTATCACATACATAGGGGGAAAAAAAAGCTGGAAGTGGTGCTGTGGCTCAAGTAGTAGAGCTCTAGCCTTGAGAAAAGTCCAAGGACAGTGCCCTGAGTTCAAGCCCCATGACCGGCCAAAAAAAAAAAAAAAAGCAACCCATAACTCCCAGTATATAATGCACTACTCCATTTATATAAAATTCTAGAAAATGCAATTAACCTATAGTGAGAGAAGCCCAGACCAGTGGCTATCTGGGAATGGAATGAGGGAGGAGTTAGTTTACAAGGAAATGTAGTACTTTATACTTGATGGATATATTCATTATGCTAATTGTGGTGGTGATTCAATGGGTATTAAGGTATGTCCCAACTCACTGAGTTATACACTTCAACCATGTGTAATTTATTATGTGCCAAGTATAACTCAACGAAACTATCAAATAACAACAAAATACCAATCTCTATGTAAAAATAATTACACTTGGGGTGTGGCTCAAATAGAGCCTTTCTTAACAAGCAGGAGGCTATGAGTTAAAACCTCAGTATCACAAATAAATGAATAAGAGCAATTATGCTGAGTCAAGGCAGGCCAAAACTCTTATTACTTGTGCTGGTATTGGGGCTTTAACTTATGCTTTGGCTGCTGCCACTTGGCATGTTTTGTTCAAGGCTGGTGCTCTACCACCTGAACTATATAGCTCTACTTCTGGCTTTTTGCTGTTTGATGGGAGATAAAGAGCTGACTTTGAACTTCTATCCTCAGATCTCAAGCTCCTGAAGAGCTAGAATTATATAAAGGTGAGCCACCTGTGCCTAGCTAGGCCAAAATTTTGCTAAAGTCAAGTCCTAGAAAGTGAACCTCTGTAAAAGGGGAGGGGAAAAAATGGAAAGATTTGATAAGATAAATTAAAAAAAAAGAGTGGGAGAAGGAAACAAAGTTATAAATATTTTTACCTAAAATATGATCCTGACAATAGCTTGACTGTTAAAGGCCTAGAGGCAAGTACAAGGTGGGAAGGAGGGAATGATGATGTGAATAGGAGAGAATTACAATATCCACAGTGGAAATATTGTCTGGGTCATTTTTTTTATTGCCTTATTTACAGTTACAAAGAAAACCAATCAAAGAGCTAAAATAAAACTGACATGGCTGGAGATAATGGAGTAGTGGGTATTAGCTGAGTAACAGGGAATTATTATTCTCTAAAGATATACTGAAATAAAGCTGAAATATAAATATAAAGAGTTTGTCCTGGTAAGCAGGTGCTCTGGGGTGGAAAGCAGCAGGAAGTGTGCTGTTTTTCATGATCAATTTCTTTTGCATTGTTTGATTTGCTGTCATTTTTGTTGCTGGTGTGCCTGCATTCCTTTGAAAATAAAATTAGGGGCTGGCTGGTCTATGTATGTGGAAACAATGTTTGCAACATCTACTTGACTAATAATGATTCTTCAGAGTGGTCTAGAACTTCCCCCCCTCCTGTCGGTCGCTTAAACTCAGGGCCTGGGTGCTGTCCCTGAGCTCTCCAGCTCAAGACTAGTGCTCTACCATTTTGAGCCTCAGTGCCACTTTGGCCCTTTTCTGTGTCTAGTGTTGATGAATCGAACCCAGGGTTTCGTGCATGCTAGACAAGCATCTACCACTAAGCCACATCCCTGTCTGTGTAATAAAATAATTAAGAACCCTTCATTCCTACCTGGACTGTTTGTAGCCTACCGCCCGTGAGGTTTTTCTCCTCCTCTCCGCTGCAAGGTTACTGAGTCTGGAAGTACCTTCCAATCTGGGGAAGTGTGAACCCTGGTGACTTTTAGAAGAAACTGAGAGATTTAACTTTCAAAAAACAAATGGGAAAAAGTAATTTAATCCAGCGGTGGCCTGTCAGGTGGAACACCATAGCCTGTCACTGCCACCAACTGGCACCACACCTGAATTGCAAGAGTAGGTGGGGGAGGGGGAGGGAAAACCATTTCTGATCTAGTATGTCATGAAGTGAATGTACAATGACGTGAAACAAAGGAACAAATGAATAGAGGGGGCCCAATGAGACCGCTGTCATGATTCCCCAAAGTACACGGCTCCTGGAAGCAGTAAAAGTGAAGGGGTGAGACATAGATGCTGGTTGCCCACAATTTTAATCCCAGCCATATGGAGGGATTGAGGTTTTGAAGCCAGTGGGGCCAAGAAGTGTTAAGAGACTCCACCTCCAGATTATCCAGCAGCATAAAAGTAGTGTGATTCAGTTGGTAGAGCACCAGCCAGTTGAGTAAGCAAAAGAAAAAAAAGGGGTGTGTGTATGAGGAAGTGTAACAGGATGAAAGGCTTCTTTGGTGTAAATATCTAGTAGCTGCACTTTGACCTGTACCTGCAAAAGGAGACAGGAGGGAAGGATAATAAATTGTTAACCGTTATGGTCATCAAAACAAAAGTTACATAGTTTTCGTTCTTTTCCCCCCTCTTCCTCCTCCTCCTCCTCCTCCTCCTCCTCCTCCTCCTCCTTCTTCTTCTTCTTCAACTTTACACAAAAGAGTAAGATCAATTCAATAACTCAACCCTTGTGAGTTGTGAATAAATATGTTTGGCCAAAATGCCAAACGAAATATGCTATCTATACAATCCCAACTAGTTCTTTGTGTTATAAAGCAAAGTTACTGACGACACAAAGCAGTTTGCCCAAGGTTATGTAGGTAGTTTCCCAGATCTAACTGAAAGTAGCTGGATATGAGGAACCTTAGTGAAGGAAAAATTGTGTATGGGTAGAAATTTGGGGACATAAAGCCAGGAGCTGAATGAGGAGGTGGAAGAAATATGGAGAGGTGGCATAAGAATCCAAGGGTAGAAAAGCAGGGTATGGATCCAGGGAAGGAGGGAGTGAGAAGAGAGAGGAAAAAAGGATTCAAGGAGGGGATGGGGACTGGTTAAGGCTGCATTTTTTTTTTTTTTGAGACAGGTGCCCTGGTTTGCCACAGGGAAAGAAGAACGGTGTTGTAAGGCATGAAGCCACATTTTGAGAGGTTGAATTGGGAGTCTTTATTGGAGAGCCCTCGTCAGCAGATGGACTCCAGTCTTAAAGACCTGCAGCCCAGAACAGGGCTGACACAAAGGTTTTAAAGACAAAAACCACAAGGTTGGATGGGGTGGGGGGATACCCAAGCCCAACAAAAGCAGACCAGACTTGGGGAAGTAGTTCAGTTTCCTCTGGTACCTGAGCTATGGAACCAACTATCGAAGTAGCTCACGGAGATTTTCCATATTTGGGTATGCTTGGGGGCTATTCAGAGACCAGTGAATCAATCCATTTAAGAAGGTTAATCAAGGCAGAATCAGAGTATTCTCAGTGCAGAACTCTCCACAGGCTAAACAATATGACATGTGCAATTCAATCAATGGGCTCTCTTACCCCCAAAGCTTTTCAGAGCTGGATGGAGAGAGAGCTCCTTCTATCCAAGCAAGTACCAGGATGGCAGTGAGAAGTTACTTAAGACTCAGCCTCCTTAGAAAGAGCTTGATGGGAGCCAGAAAGAAGAATATAAGTAGTGGATAAGATATTGAAGATGTTCTATAAAAGGACGATATACACGATTCAGGTTTTGGAGACAAGGGGAACTAATTTGTTTTAATTTTTTACATGAGGTTTGATTTAAAAAAAAGGTTGCCTGGAGATTCTTGGAATCCCATTAATTCGTGGAGCCCCAGGAAATGAGAAGGCAGCTAGTTACCAAATCATATGGCACCTTTAACAACCAATATAAGCTAGCGATGGGCTCTGCAGGGAAGCCCAAGTTGGGACAGACACCAGAGCCTTGTCACAATCCAGTGTGTGTGTGTGTGTGTGTGTACAGCCTAAGCACCTCACAACTAAGAGAAGGGCAGGAAACCAGAAACAGGTTCGCCCTACTGGACTCACCCTAAAGCAATTCTGTGTGGGGTTTGCCCGCCCCTGGGTGGGAGAGAGGGTGGAGGGAGGGTGGACTTTTGGCACTGGGAAGCTGCAACCAGGTGGTAGCAGTGGTGGTGGTGGAGACCAGGAAGGGGAGAGTGGGGGTGCGGGGTGGGGGTGCGGGATGGGGGTGTGGGGTGAGGCCTGGCCCCGGCCAGGACGGATCTCTGAAGCCCTGGCAAAGCGTGTCCCCCGGGGCCGGGCCAGGCCAGGCCGACGGAGGGGAGGAGAGGGGAGAGGCTGGGTGCTCGCCCCAGCTGCGGCTGCTAACTGAGCCAATGCTGCCGCCTTACGCAAGGCCGGCTGCACGGAACCGGCTGCCGGGAGGGAGGGAGGGAGGGGGAGGGGGAGGGGGAGGGAGGCGAGGACGACGGCGCCCGCGGGCCCGGCGGGGGGGGGGGGGGTGGAGGGAGGGTCAGCCAACCTTTCTCAGAACTGTTCACCGCTCCCTCCCCCCCACCACTACCCGGCCGAGTCGAGACCCCAGCCGCGAGGGCAGGCAGCCCTCGGCCGCGCTCCCGCGGCGTCGGGGAGGGCCCGAGTGGGGGCGTGAACGCGCGTGTGCGCCGTGGATGTCTAGCCCCGATCTTCTCCAGGAAGCTCTTGTTAGAAAAAATAAATAAATAAAAGAGAAAATGGCGGGCGACGGCTCGGCGAGAGCGGGGCCGCGCAGGCGCGCTGGCGGCCGTCCTTCCGCTCGCGCCGTCTCGCTCACCCCTCTCCCCCCCGCCCCCCCCCCCCCGCCGCGGCCCACGACGTCGCGCCGAGGCCTTCCGCCGCACGCGATTGGCGGAGTCCCCGCGGGAGTGGGCGGGGCCTGCGCGCCGCGCTCACGCGTTTCCCGCCCCGCTCGCGCGCGTGCGCGGCGTCTCCGCCCCACCTCGCTCCCCCCGCCCTCCCCGCCCGCCCTGAGGGGAGCGTTCGCGCGTGCCGCCCTCCCTCTCCCTCCCTCCCTCTCCCTCCCCCGCCCCCGCCCGCCGCCCCCCGCCGGCGCCTCGGCGCCCGCCTCGCTTTCCGGGTACGGCCCCCGTCCCGTCAGCGAGGCACCGGAGCACGGTGGCCAGCAGAGGGCGGTCCGGACCCGAGTCTGCCGCGGCGCCATTGGCGTGTGGAAAATGCCACCAGATGGCGGGTTAGGATTGCGGCTCCGTTGAAGGCGCGGTCCCCCCCGTTCCCGAGCCCCCGGCGACCACCCCGGAGCCGCCCCCCCACCACGGGAGCCACACACCGGAGGCCTGAGGGGGGGGGAGACCGAGGCGACGGCCGGCGGGCGGCCCGGATGGGCGGCCGAGGTGAGCGCGGGCGGCGGCGGCGGCGGCGGCGGGGGGCGGGCGGAGGGGGGACTGCGGCGGCGAGCCGCGGCGGCGCGGGGGCCGCCAGCGCCGATCCAAGATGGAGGCCGGCGGGAGCTCGGGGAGCGCGAGCGGGGCGGACGCGGGGCGGGCGCGGGGCGCGGGCCGGGCGCGGGGGCTCGGCGGGAGGGAGGCCGCGCGGGGCCTGTGCGGGGCGCGGCGGCCGCGGGCCGTGGGGCTGGAGTGCCACCCCCACAACTCCTCCTCCTCCCTCCTCCTCCCCCCCCTCCTCCTCCTCCGGGAGGTGACGGTGGACGCGGCGGGGCACCCCAACATCCCGCTCTCCTTCCCCACCCCTCCCCGCGGGCCCCGAAAATCGTTGTCCTCGCCCGCCCGCCAGCCGGGGCACCGCGGCGACGGGCGCTGAAGCCTTTGTGGCGCGCTCGGGCCCGCGGCCAAGCCCGCCCTCCCCCCGCCTCCCCGCCCTCCCCCCGCCCGGGCTCTCCGGACGGGGCCGGCCCGGGCCCGGGCCCCGGCGGGCGGGCGGGCGGGCGGGCGCGAATGCTTCCGTCGCCCTACGTTTCTGCGGTGGTTTCCCCCCCCCAGCATCCCCCTCCCTCCCTCCTCCCTCCCTGCTTCTCTCTCTCTCGCCCTGTGGCGTCACATGACAGCGAGCTGGGGCTCTGCCGTGGGGTCGGGTGTGTGTGTGTGTGTGGGGGGGGGGTCGTATAGCGTGGCCCAGCCTCGCGTGGATGTGGGGTGGGGATGGGGTGTGTGTGTGTGTGTGTAAGGGGGGAGGGTGGTGACCCGGGCGACCTGGGGGAAGGAGGGAGGGGAGGAATCGCAGCCGCGCTTTCCCGCTATGTCTCCCCCTCCCCTAAGGAGGGTAGGGGGATCTTTAGCGAAACACGTCCAAGCCAGAACACTGCCCTCCTCCCGTCCCCTTCTCCCCCTCCACGCTCGTTTCCCCCGTTCTCCCCCCACCAGGAGAGGAGGCCAATAAAAGTTGTTTTCCCTCCTTTTTCGGGGAGGGGAGGGTGGGTGGAGAACTGGCAAACTGTGGAGTGCCTGGAGTTAGACCTCAACCTCCCCACTCCCCTCCCCTCCAACTTCTCTCCCCCACCTCTCTGGCAAGATGCCTAGTTGGGTGCTTTGCTGTTGTGCTGCTGAAGGGACCCAGGCATTTTCCGGTTTTAGGGGATTGTCACTCTCTCCCCCGCCTCCCACTCTACCTACGTTGGAAATGTTACCCAGTTTTTTTGCACATGGCTGGCGTTTGTAAGTCACGGGGGGGCTTTTTTTTGAAAGCTTGTAGACACTTCCCTCCCCACTCCTCCCCCCCCATGCTTGTTGGGAATTTATCTGCTGTTAAAAGTTGGTTAGTGATGGGTGTAGTTTATTCCTAACTTCTGGTGGTGTTTGGAAACCACCGTGCTTTTTTGCCTCTGAGCAGACCGGGTTTGCAAAGAAGTATCTCTTAACTGGCCAAAACAAAACAAAAAAACCAAAACCCCAAAACGTTGTATACTTTATAACTTACACGAATTTGAATGTGACTCTTGTACCTTGAGTTCTCAGCGTGTGTATTTTGAGGAAATTGCAAATTCTGATGGGGGGGGGAAGAAAAAGCACTTAATGAAACATCCATAAGAGTGAAAATAAAAACAACTTCTTTACTGTGTGATATACTGTGTTCTCACACTTATGATGGATTCAGGCTAAAAAAAACCAAACTAGACCAAGGAGTAAAATGCTGAAGGAGCCAGAAATATTTTGTTGCTTTTCATTTTTGAAAGCACAACACAGATTGTTACTTAAATAAAATTGTAGAAGCCTACAGGTGTTTTTTTCCCCCCTGTATTTCCTTTAAAACCATACATTAGAAAGATGGCTTGCACTACTACTTGGGTGAGGCGAATGAGTCTCAAGTGTGAGGAATTCCTGGATAGCACCAAGACCCCATCTCTGTTGCCTGTGTACTTGGAATAAAATTAATTTAAACGCGTGGTCTACCAGTGGTCATTTCTATAAACTGCTCTTGGGTAGAAAGAACATTCTCTGGATTCAGTTTTGTTTTGTTAAATAAAGCTAAGTAATGTTTAAAAAGATGTGAAATAGGCACAATAATGTCACCTAGACCCCTTCCTTAGAAGAGTTACACAATTAACTGTTGTTGTGAATGACTCTTGATGCCTTCAGGGAGCTATGGTGTGGGGAGAATCCTGAGCTGAAGCTTTTTCAACCATCTCCCAGTTTTTGTTTTGTATGGGATTTTACTCATGAAGTCTTATTTTCCTCATCTGTAAGATGGGGTAACATGGATAGTAGATTACTCAGATGTATGTGGAAAAAAAATCTTATAAAATCCTAAAGCATAACATTTATAGTTGTGATGCTCCCCACCCCATTTGGTTGTAGGTGCGTATATCTTCATTATCTCAGTAGTTGCATAGTTTCAAGGAGATTCGCCCTCTAAGGAAGGGTTACATCCCTTTCCTTTTTAAATTTCTACCTTATGTCCTTACAGAGGGTAGTTTATGTGTCTTGTTTTGGAGCATAACAAGTTAATACAAATATAGTAGCTTAAAACCTATTTTAGTCTCTATAGATGAGAAGTTTGGATATAGTGCCAAAGAGCCAGAAATAGAGTGGTGACTCAATTGGTAGAGTGCTAGCTTTAAGCAAAAAAAATATCAGCGATATTGCCCAGGCCCTGAGTTCAAGCCCTAGGACTGGCACAAAACAACAACAAAAACCTCAAACACCAGTACAAACAAAAGGACCAGAGGCATGGCTCAAGAGATGGAGCACTTTTCTAGTGTATGTGTGTGTGTCATTACACTAGTGTACTACAGTAGCCTGATTAGGTCAAGTCTTCTAAGATAATCTTTTTGATGAACAATTAAGGATCTTAATTACCTACATAAAAGATCTAATGCCATAAACATCAGCACAGAAAAGCTATCCTATTATAGCTATAGATCTCGTTCTATCCTCAAGGGGATTATAGAAGGGTCATTAGAGAGAGTCTTGCCCCTGCATGGGGCAAGAAGTATCATCCCAAAACAGTAACCTCATTTGATCTTGCTTAATTTCTTTGCTTTTGCTCTTAGGGATTAAATTCACTATCTTGCACATTTTTAAACAAGTATTCAATCACTGAGTTTACATCTTTACATCTTTATTTTTTTAAGATGGTCTTACTCTGTAGTCTAGCTGGCCCTGAACTTACGACTCTTCTGTTTTAGATTCACTAGTCCCTAGATTGCTTGGCGAAGATTATGTAATTTTTGTTGTTCCTTAATACTTGTTGTTTTACCCCTATTATACATTGGATTAAATTTCAAGAAGGTTAAGGAGTTTAAATGCCTTAGGTTGAACGCTTGTTAAGTAGCAGGCAGGTTCACAAATTCATTGCATCTGACTGTTGCTTTGATTATTGGTCCAGCAGCCAGTGAAAGAGGGAACTCTTCAAGTAGTTACTTGAAACAGGAAGGAGCATAAATTTGGCTATTGGATTTGGTTTGACAGTCTAAGAAATAGAGCATGAGTTACAGTAGGAGATGGTTCTTGAGGTAGAAAGTAGGGTGTACCTAGAGAAGGAAGGATGAGCTTTCCTGCTATTTTGATAGCCTAAAAGGACCGGATCCCAGTTTTCTTACCCTAATGCCTAGGTGCTTTCATAGTTAGATCAGTTGGTCTCAAACCCTTTCTCCACACATCCCAGTTGCTTCCTTTGGGCTTTTTCTTTACTTGAATCTCTGTCGGACATCTCAAGTCCTGGGGGCTCATTTAGACTATGTCTCATTGTGTGTAGACTAGAGTGACTTTGAACTTGGTTTTGTAGCTGACATTGGCCTGAAATTTTGCTCCTGCCTCACAGAGGCCTACTGAGGGCTGAGTTTACAGACATGTGCAACCATACCCAACTAAGTCTCGTCTTTTTAAAAAAATACAATCTTTTGTGTTGCTGTCATAAATGACACAGCAATGAGTTGCCCAAATGTTCTGAGTCCAATTAAACATAGAGCAATAGCTTTCTGACTTGGGTTACAGTTACAAACACATCTTGCATTGGAATCGGGACAGATAACACATATGAGGGTAATGTGTTTCTTGAACTAATATTTCATCTTTGTGAAGGAGACTTTTCTTTTGTAATATTAAATTTATTTGTAAAGGTGATGTGCAGTCGAATTACTGTTTCAAAAGTCAGATAATGAGAACATTTCTTTGTAGACATTGTCACTCATTCCTTCCCTCTCTCCCAGTTTTTCTCTCCCATCCCTCATCCATAAGTTGTATGAGATGATCTTCTGACTTTTTCTTTTCAAATGAAGAATGGCTGGTGGCATCTAAACTAAGAAATATCTTCAGTCACAACAACAAATAGTTGGAAAAGTGTTGAAGTGTAGTTCCATTGTGATCAGGAAAGTTCAGTGTAGAACTCTCAAGAAAGAACCATTTCATTTCCATTAGGCTGGCACATATTAAAAAGTCTTGATAATACCAAGTTTTGAGACTATCAAGAAATTATACTACCCTAACTACTTGTGGCAGTGGTACAGATTGATAACAATTATTTTTAGAAGGTGTTTTCTGTTGGTTGTGGAGCTTGAACTCTGAGCCTGGGCGCTGTCTCTGAGCTCTTCAGCTCAAGGCTTGCGCTCTACCACTTGAACCACAGCACTACTTCCTCATAACAATTATTTTGTGGAAATTGCTTTCTTTTTAGTAATTGTATTTTAAACTTAGCAATTATAATCTTTGCATTATCCCCCCCCCCCCTCAGAGTTTATGGGGCTCGAACTCTGGGCGTGCATGCTGTCCCTGAGCTCTTCAGCACTCTACCACTTGAGTCAGAGCCACTTCCTGTTTTCTAGTGGTTAATTGGAGATAAGAATCTTATGGACTTTAGTGCCAGGCTATCTATGAATTGCAATCCTCCCATCTCTGCCCCCTGAGCAGCAGGGAGTACAGGTGTGAGCCACCATTGCCCGGCTCTTTGTTGTATTATCTCTACGAAAGTAATTTTTATACCATATTCCAAGATACGTGCAAAAAAAAAAAGTTGTAGTAGCTTGATAAACTGAGTGTCCTTTGTGGTAAAATGGATGATAAGTATACTTTTCCAAAGTTATGGGTAGCAGGGTGCCAGTGGTAACGCCTGTAATCCTACACTGTACTTGAGAGGCTGAGATATGAGGAATGTGGTTCGAAGCCAGCCTGAGCAAGAAAGTTGGTGAGACTAACTAACCGGCCAAAAGACAGAAGTGGAACTGTGGCTCAAGTGGTAGAGTGCTGGTCTTGAGTGAAAAGGTCAGGGACTGAATTCAAACCCTAGGACAGGCATTGGAAAAAAAAAGAAAGCCAGGCACTGGTGGTTCATGCCTGTAATATTAGCCACTCAGGAGGCTGAGACCAACCAGGGCAGGAAAATCTGTGAGACTCTTATCTCCAATACAAAAGCTGAAAGTGGTGCAATGGCTCAAGTGGTAGTGTTAGTCTTGAGCCTGAGAAACTCAAGGATAGTATCCAGGCCCTGAATTCAAAATCTCCATGGCTGGCATAAAAAAAAAAGTACTCTTGGTTCCTGCAATGAACCAGTTTGGTCAGTGTATTCTTTTTTTTTTTTTTTTTAAAGTTTTAGTACTTTGTTACTAGTTCTGGATTGTGTATTTATATACTTTTATAGTTGTATTGATCTTTGTTAGGTTTAATATAATGAAATATAGGAATTTTTCCTTATGGAAAGAGCTTGTATAATATTGGTATTGATTTTTTTTCTTGAAATTTTCTGTGTGAGTTTATTTTTTGAAGGAGGCTCACTGTGTAGTCCAGGCTGGCCTAGAACTTCCTGTAGAGCCAGACAGGTCTCAAATGACCAGTTTTCCTGCATCAGCTTCCTGACTGCTGGGAATTGCAGGCATTTTATACCACCATGTCACAGAGTTTTTGGTAACAAATGCAAATCCATTTTAGGGCTGTTAATATTTTATCATATGTCAGTTTTTAAATCAGCGGTCTTTAACTTGTTAGGCAGGTATTCTGCTGGCATTTCAAAGGGACAGGGACAGCTTTGCTAGTGCTTTCCAAAGTAGTGGCTTCTGTATCACTAGTACCAGCATGAACTGGCATCTTGTTAGATATACAGGTTCTTCAGCCCCATCTTAGCCATAGTTAGGAGTTCTAGGGATGTTTTAATGGATGTGTTAGGTATCTATCATGTGGCTCAAGTATGAAAAACTATTGTAGCCTACCTCTTCAGGATATGTTACTTGGGTTTGTTTGGAAAAGGGGTCCCAAGGAGGAGTGATTTAAAATGCAGACCTGTAAGCTGTGACCAGAGTGCCTGAGGCCAGTGGTTGCACATTAGAGTTGCCTGAGGGACTGCAAAGTCCTGGGTTTAGCTGGCTTCCTTTCATCTCTAGTCCAAAGAAAGGGTGTGGGGCGGGGAAATCTGGGAGCTTTAAAACCATACCAGTGCTCAGGGTTTACTGCAGCCAAGACCATTGACTCCATACCTCTTGAGTTCAGATCCTCGGAGGGTGCTGAACCATAATGTGGACAGGGTTATTTATCAGCTGTCAAATATGTCAAATATGAAAGGTAGCACAGCAGTTTATGTAGGTTTTACATTTATTTCACTGGTGAGGTTGAGAGGTTAAAGGACTTTTCTCCCAAATCCAATGGGAATTAGTGAGTTTGAATTCAGGCTTTTGTAGCTCTGAGTACTGACCGTTTTAAGCAATTAAAACAGCATAACTCCTTCTCCCCCATGGGGCTCATGTACTTGCCTGAGAAAATGTATCTTTGAAATTTTGCATTTTTTCCATTTAAATGTAGTTGTATCAATACCTGTTATTTGTTACCAGTATTTTCACATTATAGTTCTAGTGTTGATATCTCTAAATATAATTTTTCTAATTAGTACTTTAAAATTAGGCCAGCTGGGAGTTTACTTAGGTAGCTGAGGCAGAGGGCCCACCCTAGGCTAGCCTGGGCAATATAGTAAGTGTCTTTGAAAAATCTGCTGGTATCTATCCACTTCCAGATCTGGTTGTTACTGCATTAAAGAAGCATATTTTACCGGATGACTAGTTTGCTTCTCTAATCAATGTAAAATATTGATAATTAAATTTGGGCTTAATTACTCTTCTAAGCATGGTATAATTCATTCAGTTTGTTTAAGGTATACCTGATGTAGAGTAGACAGAAATCAAAAATAACAATATGCTTGGTTACCACTCACATTAGTGTAACTTACAATAAGTTACCATCCAACCTTTCATTTGGGTGTTAAATTGAAACATGTTCTTTGTCACATGTCAAGATTATTACATTGAAAAATACTTTGGGTTTAGTGTACTTCATAAAAAATTGGGAAGATAATGTGTGTTGTCTTACCAAGCATTGTCATTCTGTGGCCTGATAACAGTATTGTGTATTAGAACTTTCTTCAGTGATGGAAATGAATGTTCTGTCTATTGTGATAGCTACTAACTTTAATGATGCCAAACCCCCAAATAATATAACATACAAAAACAATACTTCTTACCTGCCAGCCACTGTTGGAAGCATTTTTTGTATACACATTAACTCATGTAAATCCTTGTGACACCCTTTATGAAATGGGCACCGTTGTTCAGTTATAGATGAGGAAATAGAGAAGTGAAATGATTTTCTAGAGATTATATAACCAGTAATGAGGCAGGTGTGGGTTGTAGATCCTGGTACTCTGGCTACCTTTGTGCTCCAGTGATAATATACTCCTTTGTCATTTTCTTTCTTTCTTTCTTTTTTTTTGCCAGTCCTGGGCTTGAGCTCAGGGCCTGAGCACTGTCCTTGGACTTTCTCAAGGCTAGAGCTCTACCACTTGAGCCTCAGCACCACTTCTGGCTTTTTTCTATGTATGTGGTACTGAGGAATCAAACCCGGGTCTTCATGCATGCTAGGCAAGCACTTTAACCAGTAGGCCAAACTCCCAGCCCCTCCTTTGTCATTTTCATGCATATGTCAGATGTATAGGCAGAATGCTTTCAGAGAAAAGGCTATTAGAAGGAATTTAGAATTAATAATTGTGTTCTAATTATTAACTAGACATGTACCTGCTTTTTACTATATGAGTCTAATCATGGAGTTTATGTAATACTTTACTTTCTATAAGTCAACTTACATAGTAGGTTTTTTTAATGACCAATTGGTATTGTCAAATAATTTATTATTTTCCCTTGAGCCTAATTTAGACTTAGTTCTAAAAAATTGAATTAATATATTCATTTTACTTACTGAAAGAAACTGAAATGTAATTCTGAGTTCATTGTGATAAATCAGCTTTGGCTTTCAATGGCTCTTTGGAATTCCCTAATTAGCATATGAAGGCTCCCAGTTTTTGTTTTTGTTTTTTGTTTTTTTTTTTTGCCAGTCCTGGGCTTGACCACAGGGCTTGAGCACTGTCCTTAGACTTTCTCAAGGCTAGCACTCTACCACTTGAGCCTCAGCACCACTTCTGGCTTTTTGCTATGTATGTGAGGTACTGAGGAATCAAACCCGGGTCTTCATGCATGCTAGGCAAGCACTCTACCACTAGGCCAAACTCCCGGCCCCTCAGTTTTTGTTTTTGTTTTTCATCTTTTTCTGGAGGTTAAAACTCAGAACCTGGCCACTGTCTTTACCTACTCCCCGTGTGTGTGTGTGTGTGTGTGTGTGTGTGTGTGTGTGTGTGTGTGTGTATTTTTACTGTAATTAATAGAGAGGTTACAGTTATATTTGCCAGATAGAAGGTGCATTACTTCACAGACATTGATACCCTGTCTTTAGCTTTTTCACTCAAGGCTAGTGCTCTACCACTTGAGTCACAGCCTTACTTCCAGCTTTTTGCTGGCTAACTGCAGATAAGAGTCTAATAAACTTTCCTGTCCAGGCTGTGTTTGCACTGCAATTCACAGATGTCAGCTACCAGTGCCCAGCTCCTTGGCACTATGGATTTAACCAACTTCAGTTAAAATATTAGGCACCAAACATATATTGTTCTGACTATACTGAACAAGTATGTACTTTTATTGCCATTAATCCTTTAAAATACAGTATAATTATATTTTAATAGCCTTTGGATTGTATTATTATGAGTTGATTTAAAATGCTTGAATGTGTGTTTGTGTTATGAGCAATGATGTTATTGACTATAAGGGCTTGAGTATGTGTTGAAAGAGAGGCAGATACCAAAGGACCATGCACATCAGTAACTAACCTGTGTAATACAGTGTGGTATGTTCCAGGAACCACACAAGGGGAAGAGAGAGTATCTCTCAGAGTTTTGTTTTTAACTACATTCAGGCCAATTTGGTGATAAAAATGTGGTTAAAGGTGGGGAATTGGGAGATGGCTGCTTGAGGGAGAATAAAAAGGTTCATGAGATGGAGCCTCAACCTGTGTCCAGTGTCTTGGTATATATGTGCCAATCACCCCTAGCCAGAGGGGAAGAAGAATGCATGGGGAATATTGGATGTAGTGGCCCTGCCTGTCATTCTAGTGATACAAGTGACCACAAGGAGGGTTGTAGTCCAGGTCTACTGGGTAGAAAGTGGGACCTTATCTTGAAAACATAACCTATACAGCAGGGATTGGCAGACTGAACTGGCAGAGAACCTTCCTAGCCATCCTCATGGCTTAAAAAAAAAAAGATTAAAAGGAGTGAGCCAATTATCCTTTCTCAGGTATCTGTGGGAAGCATTATGCTTGCTGCTTTAAAATGCATAGCCGTTATTTGTCAGATATAGCTGTTTATTAAACCCCTTCAATTACTTTAGATTGATTACATGTTAATTTGATTTGTACACATCCCTTCAGAGAATAGGATATTGGCAAAGCTATTTTATAGACAAAGACCTTGTTAAGCTTCTCTTTTTTCCTCCTCCTCACCCCCTTCCTCCCAAGGTGAGTGTGGTCACACATACCGGTGAAGAATAAGATGATGAGGTGATCACTGATAACTCACCCAAATTAGTTTTGTTCATTTAACTTATCCGCCAGAAAATAAGGCAAAAATTTATTCTCAATTGAGAGAGTAACAGTCACATAAAGAGTCATATTCTGTAACAGGTACTAAGAAAAGACTAAGGAATTGTGCTGGGAAATAATGAGTTACATCCACTAGGTAAGGAACAGGGAACCATGCATCTGTGAGGGTGTGAAATTTAAGCTGAGACGTGCAGACTGTGTTAGGCAAGGGAAATAGCAAAGACAAACTAGCAGAAAGCTATATTTACTGTAGAGAGTATAGTGCAACATGAGTATATTGTCATTCTATGAGGTTAAAGAAATAGGCAAAGTCTAGATTATTGTAGTTTATTTGGGAGTAGATAAGACTTTAAGAAGGGCAGGGCAGATTTTATTCTAAGTGAAATGAAAAGCTGTGAGTTTTTAGCAGAGGACTTTTTTTTTTGTTGTTGTATTTAAAAAATGATATCCTTTTAAGGTGAGTACAGCATGTTTGCCTAGTATGAGTGAGATCCTAGATTTGATCCTCACTATGACACAAACAAATCAAATTCTGGTGCAGTGGTTCTTAAGTGATGGTGACGTGGCTGTATCTCAGAATAGAGACTAAACATGCTCCTAAACATTTTATTGTTTTGCTTCCTAGAACAAAGAACTAAGTGGTCAAAGTAACTGTAGTGCTGGAAACCTTAAAGACACATCCAGAGGTGTACGTCACTCATTTCTTAGGTGCTTCTAAATTCAGTCAGTTTGACAAGCAAGATTAACCATCACAAATGAGAAAAAGGATGTGTTAAGGGTGAATGGTGATCCTAGTTTAAAATGCCAGCAGAGGGGGAGAACAGGAATGAAGTGTTGTGATTATTAAAATCTCACTTCAGTGACTGGATGGGACTTGCCTTTACTAGAAAACTGGCTAGAAGACTCAACCCTAAGAAGAAAGCATGTTCTTGGCTGTAGTACTGCAAGGTCTATCTTGAATCACACTCCACACTTTGAAATCTTTTATCTGTTGTCATGCATTTGGTAGTCCCTTCTACTTTCATTTGCATTACTTAACGTGTGACAAGGTGTCCTTTGACTTGTAATTCAGGAGCAAAAACACGGTTGTTTTGTTTTGTTTTGTTTTTTCTTTTGGCTATCCTTACATCCCGTTTTTGGTTTTTGTGAAAACATGGAATTGGGATAATTACAAGCAGTAATGAATATCTGATTTATTGACCTCATTTTTTTTTTTTTTTTTTGCCAGTCCTGGGCTTGAGCTCAGGGCCTGAGCACTGTCCTTGGACTTTCTCAAGGCTAGAGCTCTACCACTTGAGCCTCAGCACCACTTCTGGCTTTTTTCTATGTATGTGGTACCGAGGAATCGAACCTGGGTCTTCATGCATGCTAGGCAAGCACTTTAACCACTAGGCCAAACTCCCGGCCCACTAACCTCATTTTTTAAATCATTTTGTACACAGTGAAGGATAACATTTATAGATCAATATTTAAAAATACGCTTTAAAGGTAGTTAAATGCAACATGCATGGGACCAGCATTGCAGATAACTCAATGATACTTGGTTAACCTAGACAGAAACAGACCTAATTATTTTGTCATATACCTTTACTTTAAGCATGCAAACATATATATTTTGTTTTTCTGATTCTTGCCTCTTGTTTTAAAAATACTACTCAGGATTGAACTGGGGGCCTTTTACATACTCAATAAAGAAGCAAGTATTTTATCACTTGCATAACATCCCCAGATAGCCTTTTGTATTTATATTTTGGTTTTGAGACAGGTTCTAGTGGCTTAATGCCTATAATCCCTTATTGTTCAGGAGGCTGAGATCTTGTAGTTGGAAGCAAGCTTGGACAGGAAAGCCAATGAGACTGCGTAATCACCAAAAAGCTGGAAGTCAAGCGGTGGCACAAGTGGTAGAGTACTGGCCTTTTTTGGGGGGAGAGGCAAAGCGCAGTGACAGCACCAAGCCCCAGGACTGTCACAATTAATTAATTTTGGTTTTGAAACAGAGTCTTGATGTACTACCTTTGCCTGGACTAGCCTCCAGTTCCAGCCTCAGTTCTTAGTTGCTGGAATTATGGGTGTTTACCACCACATCTAGTCTTACTTTTTGCTTTTTAAAGGGTAACATTGATGTGTGAGGTGACCGGTGTGCTTACAGTAAGTTTTATTAAGAAATTGGAAACCAGCTGGGTGTGGTGGCTCACTACTGTAATCCTTGCTGCTCAGGAGGCTGAGATCTCAGGATCCTGTTTTAAAGCCAGCTGGGATGGGGAGAGGGGTGGCCTGTGAGACTCTTATCTCCAGTTAATCACTAGAAAACAGGAAGTGGGGTATAGCTCCAGGGGTAGGGCAGTGGCCTTGAGCTAAAGAAAAAGAAAAAGAAAAAAAAATTGGAAACCTCCTTAGTTGATTCAAAATATTGGAAAAATGTAGAATTTACATAGAAATGTTGAGTAATATCTAGATTTGCAATTATAATACTTAACACATTTGCTTATTTCTATTTGGAACCTTTCTAAGGGATTGGAACCTATTTCAAAGAATTCTTTAAAAAGGAAATTTGATTGTCAGCCAGGAACCTTTGTCTTCAAAAATAATAAATGGTGTTTTGCTATAGAAGACCTAAACATTTTGAGATTTTAAATTTTTTCAACATAGACATTTGACCATCTTTCACAGCAGAGCTCTTTCCCACCCCACCTCTATGTAGTGTGCTGTGGTCTCAGACATGCTAGGAAGAAGACTTTGGCATGTTTGTACCAAGTATTATCCTCCCCTTGTAGTCTCTTTTTGTATCTAGACAGATTTATCTACCTCTAGAAGTATGTTCATTTGCTTTGCAATTTTGTCTCCATTGCATCTGCCTAACCAAAACCCAAATATAGATGAGTTTATCTTTCTAACTTGGCCCTGACCTGCTGAGCACAGCTGGAGCAAGAAAGAAACCTTGCAGACTGGAGCTACTAAATATTTGTGCTCTTCTCTCTCTCTTAATTTGACTCTTCTGTATTACCCAGTAATCTTTTTTTTCCTATCCTCTCTTACTGATAGCAGTTACTTAAAAACACATTGGGTTTTTTTTGTAGCTTCCTTACCCTACCTGTCTCTGTTAGTAGTTGAATTCATCTATTTGCAGAAGCTTGTATTTAAGTATTAACTGTTTTATTTCTGGAAGATGTAAAAAAAAAGATTGAAATGAGACCAACTAAAGATCACTGTGACATTTGTCATGTCCATCTGTTGGAGGAATACAACAAACTAAATATACATTTTGAAGCAAATTGGAATTATGTTTCTTTGTAGTAGTTTTTGTTGAATGTGCGGTGAACTAATACTAGTATAAAATAGTTTTACGTAGTAGCTAATTTTTTATTTTTAAATTAATTATTATTATTATTTTGTGACGGTCATTGGGCTTAGAACTCTGGGCCGGGCACTGTCCCTTTGCTCTTCAACTCAAGGCTAGCTAGCATTCTGCCCCTTGAGCCACAGTGCTACTTGCAGTTTTCGGGTGGTCAATTGGAGATAAAAGTGTCACAGACTTGAGTGCCTAGGCTGGCTTTCAACCAAGATCCTTAGATCTCAGCCTCCCGAGTAGCTAAGATTACAGGCGTGAGCCACTTTACCTTGCTGTACTGGCTAAGTTCTTAAAATAGTTTTGTTTTAAACTTAAGGAAATTATTTTGTTATATCAAATCTACCAAATAAATGTCACTCATCAACTTTATCATTGTGATGAGGTTTTACTCATTTGACTACCTTCCACACTAAGTTATTAAACATTTCCCACACTGAAAGTTTCTCTGTTTTTACTGCCTTTGCCTCCTCCACTTGTACTCATTAGTTAATTTGATACTTTACTGAGTGGTTTCTATAAGTTCTCATTAGCATGTACACCTAGAGTTTAGACCTAGACGGGCTAACACATGCTAGTGCTGCGGCTTAGCTTTAGGCAAAGCCTGCTAATGACACTTTACTAGTGGCTGCTGCTGCTATCACATTTCCCCCTTGTTTCAGGAATTCAAAGAATAGAGCCCACAGATTGTGAAGGGTGTTCAAAAAAGAAGCATCTCAGTTGAAGGCAGCTTCTTTTCTAAATGGCTGAGTATAGTGGCTTTTATACCCTGTACTGTGCTCTGATTGATCACCCATATTATCATCTGACTTTATTGACCAGTCCTCTCCTCAGGGTCATAGGGCGGTTATCTTTGAAGAGATAGAAAAGGGGATAAAGGAGGGGTGGGGGCAGGATGTTTTATTTCCTGCTAGAATACTTTGGAAACAGTGATATCTTTTGCTTCTGGTTTTTGCTTGTCATGCCAAGATGCTGTTCCCAGACCTAGGGCCCTAACTAACCCACTTGTTATTTTGATTTATTTTTTTTTAGCAATAATAATTAATGATGATTATTATTACTATCGTTTTTTATTGATCATGGGGCTTGAACTTGGGCTTGAGTTCTTCTACTTAAGTTAGCACTCTATCATACTGCTATTTCCAATCTTCTGTTGGTTAATTGGAGATAAAAGTCAAAGCCAGCCCAGTCTGTCCAGGCTAGCTTTGAACCATGATCCTCAGATCTCAGCCTCCTGATAGGTAGAATTGCAGGCGTGAGTTACTGGTGCTTGGCACATAATGTAGTTCTTGAAAAACAATTTATAATAGAACCTGATCATTTAATTACTTCAGACTCCTGAATAGCTAGGCTAACAGGCATGAGACACTGGCACCAGGCAGAAAATATTTTCACCCAGAAGTAGTGACTTGAAGTCTTGAGGAGTCAGTTGGGATGAAGTCATCAGATTATTGATATACATTGAGAAATTAATTTTTGGCCTGTGTTGGTCAGTCAGTACATTTTTCTTATAGGAAGACCTATTTGTTTTGGTAACAAATTACAATATGAGGATTGATTAATAAACCTGGAATGAACTCAAAACAAGTTGGACCCTTTTAATTGTCAGTGTTATTGAGCTCTGATAGTCTGACAAATCTTTCTGAACAACAGCAGATCTGGGTCATGACAGTCTCCTGGGGCTCTGCTGGAGATAAACTGCCAAATTTAATTTGTTGGAACACTCTTCACTATTGAATTAATTTGGCTTCAGCTTCATACAGTCATGAGCAAGGTCTAGGTCCTGCTTCTCATGCCACCATTCTTGAATTTTGTGTATTTACTTTCCTCCTTCTACAGATGGTTGTTGTCTCTCCCTTTCTCTTCCTGTTATGTCTGATTATTCTTTATTTAATTCTTAATGTTAACTCCAACTTTAATATATTTTCTATAATTTTTGTTTTCTGTAAAATGAAGTAGATTTATTAGTATTAAAATACTAAAACACCAAAGTCAATACCTATTATACCTTAGCTTCTGTTTTAATTGTCTCATTGATCTATATAAACTGCTCATCTGTTCTGAACCTTAGTCCATATATGAAAATCAGGGACTTAAGTGTATAGTTGGGGATTAGGTTCTGTGTCTGTGGGTTTGGTTAGCAATTTATTTGCTATTTATAGAAGAGCTCTATTATTTAAGTCACACCTTTCCTTCCAGCATTTTGCTGATTAATTGGAGTCTTTCAAAATATCTGCCCAGTTTGGCTTCGAACCTTGAACCTCAGATTTCAGTCTCAGGATTACAGGTGTGAGCCACCAGCATCTAGCTTAAGTATGTTTTCATTAACTAGCTTTTATTTGAATGAAATGAGTACAACAGTGTTAGACATTTTCATGCCCTATTATGTGAAGTGATTGTTCTTGCCACATAATTGTTTAAGTTGGATTACCTATTTTTTATTTTCTGGAAACTTTTTGTTCTGAGTATAGGTTCTGTTTAAATGGGTTGTTATCTCTTAATCTTATAGCTTGCTTATAGTGTTATTTTAAATGATATTTTCTGGTGCAAGTAAGTTCTTACATAGTGACATCAGTTTTTTTCTTTTATGCTTAGTGCTATTTGGGGCCTGTTTTTTTTTTCCCCCAAGTCCTGGGGCTTGAATTCAGGGCCTGAGTGCTTGTCCTTGGTTAGTGCTCTACCACATGAGCCACAGCGCCACTTCCAGCTTTTTCTAGGTATGTGATATGGAGGAATTGAACCCAGGACTTTGCTCATGCTAGGGAAGCACTCTACTACTAGGCCAAACTCCTGGCCTCCTAGTTTTTTTTTTTTTGTTTGTTTTTTTTTAAACTTGGGATTTCAACTATATTATAGAAGCTTTAGTTGTCCATGTATGTTTGTATATCATATCTAAATATGTTGAATTAATTAATTAATTAATTATTTTTTTTTTTGCCAGTCCTGGGGCTTGAACTCAGGGCCTGGTCACTGTCCCTGAACTACTTTTGCTCAAGTCTAGCATTCTACCACTGGAGCCACAGTACTACTTCTGGCTTTTTCTGTGTGTGGTACTGAGGAATCAAACCAAAGGCTTCATACATGCTAGGTAAGCACTTTACCACTAAGATTTTTATATATGTGAGTAAGTGCCATTTGGATATTTATAGCATCACTTCTGCCAAGTGCCATTTGGATATTTATAACATCAACTCTGGACCATACAAAATTACCAATATAGGAAGGTGTCTGAAGACAGCTGACACTAAGCACACATCTCTCTCTCGTGAATCAAATGCATTTTGGGATGCCTTTCATGTCCTGTGGGCCAGGCATGCCTCATCCCTGGATTGTATTGTCAATTTTTACTTTTTTTTTTTTTCAAATGAATATATAGTACTTCCAGAATCATTTATCATTGAAAATTAAAAGACTTCCCAAATTGCTCTGCAGTGCCAGTTTTTTGTAGTTTTGTTTAGGGTCTCATAATTGTATGTAGCTCAGACTGGCCTTGAACTGACTAGCCTTCTGCCATGCCTCCTGAGTTCTAGTATCACAGTACTGGAGAGTTAAAAGTTTGAGGCCAGCATTTGTTACGTAGGCCCCTATCTCCACTGAAACCAAACTGGTATTCCAGAAAGGAAGGAAAAAACCAGAATCCTACCAGATTTCTAGGAGTTCATAGGTCCCCCAGATTACTTCATCATTTCACAAGTAAATTCTTTGATGTCTGTCTG